>NW_010270487.1:6017-86275 GCF_000690775.1 Eurypyga helias
AGAAGGTGAATGAGCAAGGACTTTCCTGTTGCTTTCTCTTTTAACTATGAAACTGCTGCAAAAAGATGGACACTCTGTATGCTTGCTCTGGATAATGATGTCAAATATATTTTAATGACTAAAGATTTATGAAGTATTTCCTTCTAGAGACAAAATTAAGAAATAAACAATCAGCAGAAACTCTTAGAAGTGCTCGAATTTATACCTGTGAGAAATCCTGTTGAGGGAGTCCACTGATGTATATAAAATTAAGTATATGTGAAAATGTCTGCTGGTTTGGGACAGAAGAATAACATTCCCTGCTCCTCCCCTAGGCTGGCACGCATTATACTTAAGCCATTCAGACTCTACCATTTTTGTCAAGTCTATTCCACAATATGCTAACGACAACTTACTAGCTGTGTTAAATATCTGGGAAATCTGTTCTGGTCTTCACAGCTATACAGAAAAATATTGGTGAACGGCCAGTCAGTGTTTATGTCAGTATTTATGCTTTAATTTTATTACACAGCTGAAATGATGGAATGCTCTTGGTATGTCTTTAGGCTGTGATATATAAAAGATTTCTTATATTAGTATAGTATATAAGACTTATCCGAAAAATGAAAACAATCAAGCAAAACCACTGCCAACAGCTTCAGCAATGTGTGTTGGTTTTTTTTTTTTTTTTTAGTCCTGGGTAAATAGTCCCCATCCTAGGCAGTCTTGTAGATATGTAGATCTTCCTAACACATTGTATTTTGTCTTTCATCTTAGGCTCAAATAGATTCCATTGACATTTGGCTGTTATAATTGGCCTGCCTGCTTGTGTCCGTAGAATTGAATAAGGTTATTTATATGTGCAGGATGTTATGCTTTGGGTAGTCTTGCATTTTTTTAACAAACATAATTCATTGTTAGAGAAACTGAGGTCCTCAGTGTATACTGCAAAAGATGTTTATGCTCCATGTCCTGTGCTCATGGTGACATTTTTCTTACTGCCAGTTGAGAAGATGCAAGTTGTGCCATGTTAAAATGGAAGCTTAACATGTGGATGCCAGTGCTAAGTTTTTAAGTGCATTGTCCTCATCATGAATGGTGATCCTGCACTGCTCACCATGACTGTGTTGCTAAACCTCTCATTCAGACAGTGAAAAAACATAGGTCTGACACCAGTCTCCCTTCTTAACATGGGAAAAAAGAAGGCAACTTGCAATTTTTAGGGGGCTGTCTCAGCAACTGGCACTTTGCATAAACCAACAGTGCAGTTGTGCACTGGCCCCTTACAGAAACAAGTGTCTGCCTGCCATGATCAACCCTGTGATATATACCCATAAAGCTCACATGAACAGAAGAGAGAAAACCAGTTATTACAGGAAAAGCTAAATGGATCTCAGGCTTTAAATTTATGATGTGCTAGATATCTGAAATGGGGCTGATGCCAAAAAGTAGGTATGTTTCACTGTCATAGGAAAACTGTCAGGACTTTAATGATTTGACTGGGCAAAAAAAGGAGTACTTGGGAAACACTTTATCGATTATTTTTTTTGACACTGACATATTGAATCAGTGACTAAAACTGTTTCATAAAAATGGATATTTATTTTCTAGTTGAAGACACCCTGTGTTGATTTACATAATTATAATTGTATGTTTTCCTGCAAGAGCAATTATGGATGGTGAAGTGTTGATTAGCTTCTAATGAGATTTAGACCTCAAGCTACTTCTTTACAGCTCCATTGTCAGTGGCCTGAGATCTCTGCCATGTGTGCCAGGGCTGAGGAGCTAATTATGAGAAATATGTGTTATTTTATTTGTGAAATGAGTGAATAAGTTTATCACTGTGGTGAAGATGGCAGCCTTTCCTGTGAGCAGGTATTCCAGCTCCCAGTACATCAAGAACGAGCCTGTGTCTGAAACACCACATCCCTGATTGTGAAAATCCAGACAAACTTGTCTTCTCTGGTGAAGGCAAATCCTCCCAGTGCTTTATTCAATGTAATGAAAAACCTACCTATATTTTGGACAACAAGGAATCATTGCTTGTATCTTCCTAAGACCTAGAACATTGCAGGTTCTGAGGGTATAGAAGCTTTAACAAATCTCCCCCAAAATAATCTATTTATGTCAATACTTGTCATCAGTGCTCATATGTATATTTAACTACCCATTTTACTAATCAACTATCTGGCTGCAATATGAGGGGAAGCTATCAGTTTTTGTCGTAATTGCATTTGTATTCAGCCAGATGGCAAAATCCAGGTGTTAGTTATAAGTAATATTCTTTAATATTCAAATCAGCACTACCCAGTGTTCCTTTGCAAACAGGCTGTCTACTTTCTGATTGCTTGGTTTTGTAAAAGTGTAGCTATTATGGGTCTATTGAGAACAGTTGTTATTCAGAAATAACCAAGTTAACTCCTTGTCCCCAAAAGCTCTTGAAAACACAATAGCGTAACTAGGAAAGGCTGGCCTACTGATGAAAACTCAATTTCAGCAATAAATGAACAGAAAATCACTTCCCATGGCAAAAGAGAAAGGGGACGGGCTGGACTGAGACAAATGTTTCTTGTGTAACTTCATATTCTGCATAACTGTACTAAATCTCTGTATGAATGGTGTAATACAGTGCTTTCTTTTTACTTACAACTTCCATCATCCCCTGTTTTCTCTCTCTGCAAGAGCTGCATTAATCCTAGAGATGGCTGTTTGGCTGGTTTCTGAGGACCTCTATCACCATCTCTGCTAATTCACAAGATAGAGGATGGTTAATGGCTAAAGATAGATTATCTGGCTTGTGTTTGAGAGATAATAGAAAGAATTTGCCTTTTACCTATCATTTTATACATGCTATCTATTATCTATATATATATGGTTTTTACATGCTAATGCCTAAGAATTTAGCAAAAAAGGGACTCCATTATGGCAAGTATTTTAAGAAGTCTGGTTAATAGATGAGTTTTGCTGAAGAGATGTTGGGGCCAGCCTCTATTAAGCCACTTTAGACATTGTCTACATGCTAATGAATATATAATATGAGGTATACAAACTCTCTGCCTACTCATATCTACATGAAGTACAGCTACTTAATAGGGAACTGTGGCCCTTAGTTTATATAACTGCTTAAAAGGGACTTGGAACTTCTGAAAGTTTTTCACAAAAGAAAAATCACTTTAGATAAACTGTATTATGACAGATTGGCATAACCCCTAATCCAGAAAAAGTATAAATCGGAAATGAATTCTTCTCTCTGCAGACTTGATTGTTAGGAGGGTGGGAGGAAAAAGTACCTGTTGAGGTATGGAAGGGTTGGCTATGAAGATATTAATACAGATACAGGTTGGCATATGATCTGTATAGCAGTTTGTATTTGGCAAATTTGTGAGCATATGAATTCCTTAAGCATCTCGGGAGTGTGAGCTGAGCAGCCATCTGTGATTTGAATACTGACTCAACTAGAGAATGATGTTTCTTCAGTATTACAAACTTTGGGAGAGAAGATGGCAATTTGTTATCATAAATGAGGACAGAACATAATTTTGAAAACTTATCACCGTAATTTTTAAAAAGTAATATGAGTCATCAAAACCAAATTAAATTCAGCATATGGACACAAATATGATGCAGTAAAACATCAACAGCAGTAATATACTATATCACAACACAGCCAGCAGCTGAATGCAATCAAAACATGACTGGATAATACAGAGGTCAGTTGACAAGATGCATCAGCTTTGAATCAAAATGTGATTAGCAAAATTTAATATATTTTTGCCTCTTACTGGCCACATTCTGATATGCTTTACTGGGATTTGGCTTGGAGCACCCTGTGACATGGGGACAGATTGTGCCCAGTGTCCTATATGCCCCTGAGGTCAGTGTGCTCACACAAGCTCAAGACGAAGACTAGTCTTAACACAAGCAGAGAAATATTATCTAGCCAGTGGAATATTTTGGTTAATTTATCTAGATTTCCATCTTGCTATTATTTCGTGATCACTTTCACTTAAGTCGTTGAGCCTTTATCTTGTGACTTTATTTTCAGAGGCCTTCATCAGCCTCATGCTGACTTTTGGGACTCTGGTTAGTGTTAAATATTTCACATACCTTTGTACCAAATGCTCTTCTGTGTTGTCTGCTGAATCTATTATCTTGGGAAGAAAAAAGTCACAGTATGAAAGCGTAATATACTTTTCGACTGCAGGCTTTGTGCATTCCTTTGTTCTCTCCTCACATATGCTGTGCACATGCAGCTGCTCTTCCCCAATGATCTAGGTGGATGTTAATGGTAGAGGACCCTGGACTGTAGGTTAGTTTAGGAGGCTCAAGAGGAAGAGTGATGGGATTTAACAGCAGGGAGCTTAACTTCTACCTGACATCTTCAAAACCTCCAGCTGCGTCATGTTTGTTGCTCAAGATAACCTTTTTGCCCCCATTGCCCATGGGAATGTAGTTAGGACTAAGCCTGATGCTCTTGGTGGAGTCTTTGAGTTGGGTACTTTATCAGTAATTTTGCTTCTGAATGACATTTTGCTATAACTTCTGCCATGACAGACCTAAAGGAACCTATTATTTCTGTTTAAAGAAACATCATTATCAAAACACAATGAAGACATAATTGATTGAAACCCCAGCTGAAAATTTGTTTCTCCTTTTCTTGAAGAAGATGTATTTATTTCCCTGCAGAATTATCTGCAGAAATATTTTAATTATCAAGTATTTCAGCTACAAGCTATCTCTGTTATAATGTTGATATAAAAATATTCTACTATACAAATTCTGTGTGACACCCAAGGATGAAAACTGATCCATATGTATGGAAATAGTAGCTAGCACATCTTATAGAGCAAGTACTGTACACTTGCTTTCTTCAGCTAATTTGGATGGTGAGACAAAATGAGCGCAAGGGAATTTCAGCAAGTTCAGTTTTTGTGTAGTAGGCAACTAGAGCTGCTAAGGCTGAGGAGACAGGGTCAGAGCTATGTTGTGGGGCTGGTGTTCCCAGGAGAGGTAGAAAGAACACACCTGGAGACCTTACCATTAAGGAAAACAGGGAGACCTAATCTTGCAGTTTTGCAACTGGGAAAAAAGAAGAGAACAGTCTTTGTCTGTCAATTACTTTTTGCTTTAACACAACAGTTTCCCTCAGAAGGCAAGAAAGCAGTTGATGAAAAGATAAGGTGTGGGTTCATGACAACAAGCCAAGTGCATGTTTTCCCTATTTCTATGCCTACTTCTGATCAGGGTCTGGGCTGTTCTGCTTGGCTGAGGTTGGGTCAAGGAGTTGATACACTACATGAAAGGAAGGATATAAGTACTCCACATCTGCAGATAATCAGACAGCATTGGTTGAAACCTTACAATTGCTTAGACAAGTTAAGGGAAAACAATAAGAATGAGTTCTTAGATCTTATTAGATTAATTAGTTAGATCTTTGGTCTCATGCTGAAGAGAGGACTAAATATATTAACATGCACTTTTTTTTCCCTTTCTGGATACTCTGTGATGAAAGAATCTTTCCTTCTCTTAGCTTTCCTTTTTCCTTTTCTTAACTTTCCTTCATGTTTACTTTCATCTGCAGCACAGCAGATTTTGTGAAAAAAAATTTTAAAGGCCTAACTTGCCTGTATTTATTCACATTGCATAGTATCTTAGCCTGATTCATTCCAATAGACTTGCTTACAAATCTGGTTTTTATTCAATTGTAACAGAAAAATTAACAGTGGAGTCTTGTCTGCTGCAAAGACTTTAGAAGAAGGTAAAATAACCCATAGTTAATGTTTCTTTACTTATGTTGTCTGCTGTACAATGTGGTCTGTTCTGTCATTCTCGGGTAAATTATTTCTGCTTTGTATTTTAGAAATCAGTAGTGAGAGAAAGCTGTAAAAAATGAAGCTTGAAAGCTTGACATCAGTGTGCTCTGAGAAGAGCACTAAAATGTCAACTGACTTGCCAGCTATTAAGGCACAACTGCAGATTTCCATTAACACATTGAACTAGCTCTGCTAAAGAAGATTAAAGTCCCCTTCAAAAGAAGAAAGAAAAGATTCAGAGTAGGTCATTGCCTAAACACAGGGACTAAATTAACTGGAACAACAACAAAATCACAGCTTATTCCAGAAAGCTTACTGCTCTGCATTGCATACTTCATTCAGAGCGGATGGGTCTCAATGCCATGTTTCTTGCTGTTCTCTCTGTTGTTTTCTTGAGGTACATTATTGCACAAATGATCAGCCTGTAGAGAGGAAATTACTTCTCTTGCCACAGGTGTAGAGAGTAACATATGAAAGAGAAGTAATTTAGAAGTTGGATTGTACATAAATTTTCACTTGTTCAATTCTTTCACTTAATAATAATTGATTTTAGTAATTTAACCCTCCATAAAGATCTGCAATAATAATGGTATCCTCTGAAGTTATTCAGATCACTTGAGAGGAAGACAAAAGAAGTCTTCATGCAGCTTCCACATTTTAACTCGCTAACCCTGTCAGATAAACCCTTGGGTAAAGACTGGGCCTTCACGTCTGTATTCTGGATGGCTCCAAAAGTGTTCCTGCTCCGACTGCACACCAGTGGCCAACTATCACTGGGCATGTACTGGGAACTGTGGTGGCACTTACCGTGCAGCTCTGCTGCTGGCATGCATCACAAGTGCCTGTCCTTCTCCTTCCTGCTCTGTACAGTCCCACCTGGTTTCCTCGTGTGGATCATGGAGCTGAGCCTTGACACTGATGCAACTTAAGGGTTATGGACACGAGCCTTAGAGGAGCTCAGAAAAAGCACGTGCCATTTGGTAACGTGAGCCTCTGTGCAGCAGCTGGCTGGGAGATACATACCTTGAAGAAGCTTGGTGAGTTAGCCAGCAAGGACCCATTTGTGCTGTTGGAGAGCTCATTTGATTCAGGTCTCGGGGGGGTGGCAGAAGAGCAGAGATTGTGCATGAGAACAGAGAGGGGCGCTTCAGCCACCTGAGAAACACAGGGAAGTGAAATGGCTGCTTATGCTAGGGATGGACAGCTAGCTCTTTTCCTATGAAAGGGAGGTGCAGCACAGGAATTGAGATAGTAGTGGCCAGCCCACTCATCTCAGTCGATTGAACATTCCTGCATGACTGAAATTGTGACAGGGATATTTTGGTATGTGAATTTGCTCATAACTTACTACATGGTGTCAAGTAGGAGTATATGCACAAAATGAAAGGAGTCATGGAAGAGCTTATTTCTAAAAAGTGTCTGGGAAATAAACAGAACAAGAGAATGGACAAAGGACTCTCCATAAATCTGCATACGCATCTCGAATTAATGCTTTGAATCCAATCTTTATTTAAAGGGGCAGGTGGTGCCTTTTCCATATAAATGATTACTTTTGTACATAATACAATGTGCTAGCCTTTGGATGTTCACAGTGTTATGTACATATGTGTACTCTGGCAATAAGCCATTGTCACTTAGAATGATGAGGATCAAAATGTTGATCAGGTCCTGCCTCACTGTACACGCTATCCTGCCAATAAGACTGAGCTCCTGGGGAAAATAAAAAGGTGATGATCATGTTAAGAAAATTTGAATTGCAGCATTATGTATGGTTGTGGCTTAACCTCAGCTAGCAATTAACTACCACACAGCCACTTGTTCATGTCCCCCAGCACACAGATGAAGGGAATGAGCTGTGATTTCACGTGTTGTGTAGCTTTCATTCTTGCACTTCCCACTATTGAGCATTTAGAGTTATCAATTTAACTTTGGTAACAGGGGTATTGTTTTCTTTTTGTTCCAAGAAGTCTTACAAAGAAATGTATTTTATATGCATCTCTAACAAAGGGTGTGCCCCTTGAGCCTTCAGCATCATTGCCTAGATAGGACTATGGCTCTTACTATATTCACTGATAGCAATGTTCTTAACTTATAGGAATAAAGGAAAATGGAAAGAAAGGAATTGAGACATATACAGCATTTTCAGGATGTTATCAGAGAAAGTCCAAATAAGTGTTGTCTTCCTGATCTCTGAGCCTGGTTTTTCCATGGATATCTGTGGTGTAAGCTTGTCCTTACATTAGGTCATTCTTGTTCCTGTATTATTTTGACAGATTAACTGCTGATAAACAAATGACTTCTATAAATCTGTCTGCCAAGCCTAAGGAAGAATGAGATTGCAAAGAAGCTTCTCTTACTGACAGTCCTTCTCCCAGATGAACTTCATTAGTGTATCATAAAGAAAACGTTTCAGAGATTTTTTTTTTTTTGAGAAAGATTACAAGAATCATAGGAAACACTAGTAAGTTAAACGTAGTTTATCCCTACTACCCCTAGAGTTTAGCTTGCCACAATAAAAAAATCCCACAAATAAGAGTTGCTTTCAGATTTAGCTAGAAGTCATGAGATGATCCTGTTTTCATGTTCCTATGTTCATGCAACTTTGATAAAGTCTGCTTATTCTCTCCAAAGTCTTTATATTTGCACAGAGCATAGTTTCGAGAAGTCTTAAGTCAGCTCTTGTGCTGTATGAAGTCTGCTATGGGAAGTATGCTACTCATCATTAAATACAAAAATGAAACAACACCAAAGCAAGAAGAATTAACTATTACATCTTTTAGCTTTTTTGTTCACATCTATGTTTATTCTCTGTGTATAGAAAAATACTGGCTTAAAAAGCTTAAGTACAACTTAAGTTATAGGATGATGTTGCTATTTCCCAGTGACAAATTGCCTTTTTTTTTAAAGGTAAAATGGGATAAAACCTATTCAAAGGTAAAGCCAAAGAGTTATTTACATGAGCTGTGCATCTGGGTTTGCTTAAGAGTGGAAGTAAATATAAGATTTTCAAATGTAAAACTGACATGGTACAATAAAAGACTTTTCTTCCCAAATTTGCCAATGAAATTGTAAGATTGTTTAGAAATCAAATCTAGATAATGCCTGGTAGTTTTAATTACTTAGGTATCCTTCAGTAACTCTTACTTAGTTAGCAAAATAAACTCCCTTACTTTCCTTCTCCAAAGATAAATTTACATACTGATTTTTTTTTTTTTAATAGAGATGGTTGGCTTATTTCCTTATATTTCAAACCCTTCTCCTACCCCTAAATAAACATACTGGTGTTCAGTTGCAGCTGATAAGTGAGTTTGTTCATTCCACATCTTGTATATGATGAATAAACTCTAGAGTCTCACTAGTTGAAGATGATTATAATTTGGCTTATTTCCTTATATTTCAAACCCTTCTCCTACCCCTAAATAAACATACTGGTGTTCAGTTGCAGCTGATGAGTTTGTTCATTCCACATCTTGTATATGATGAATAAACTCTAGAGTCTCACTAGTTGAAGATGATTATAATTATTTTTCCTTTTTAGGAAGAAGGCATGTGTTCTCAGACCAAAACATGGAAGGAATAAACATTATTTTGTCATTTGGCTCTTGAGTCTTTCCACAGATATCATTCTGAAGGGAAAGGAAAGACTGGTGTGAATGCTTTAGGTCTAGTGCTTTCTGAAAGCATCACAGGGCTTCTTTATGGTATCTGGATAGTACTGTGACATCTGCTAATGTCAGGTTTCTTTTGGCTGTGTCAAGGGATGTTAAGAGTGTGGCCACCTCCTCCAGCACCTCCAGTCCCAGGACCCTCTCCTGCCTGGCTGCTGGTCTCACGCTGATACCCAGGGCTCCTCTCTGAGTTGAGGGATGTGGCTGCCACTTTCCCCTTTGTTGGTTCAACCAGTAGCAAAGCTGAGTGGGTATCCCAGTGCCACAGAGACAGGGCCCTGACGTGACCATCATGCAGATTGCCATGGATAAGTCAATAGTACCCACATAGACAGCAGAGTCCCCTTTTCCTTGTCAGCTGGCAGAGATGAAAGGTCACTAGGGAAGGCACGCATCCAGGCTCCCCCTCCCCATTTTACATGTGACCAGTCCCTTATATACCCCTTTCTGCTTATTCCCCCTTTGTTTCTCCCTATTCCCTAACCGTGCATGGTCCCTCATCAGATTGCATGGTCCCACCAATTTGTTTCCCCCCACATTCCCAACATCCTGGGTCCCCAGGTGTGCATCCTTATCAAGTTGCAAAGTTCTGTTTGCTTGCAGTTTTTTGATAGTCCACCAATTAGTGTTTCTGATAGGTGGTGGGTTTTTTTTTCCTCCATTAGTTTTTTCTGTTGGGTTTGTGTCTGTGTATTTTGTTCTTTTTCTTATTATTCCTTTTTGCATGGAAAAAAGTCATTGACTTGCAGACACCCTCCTTCCACACATCCTTACAGATTGCATTTAAACACACTGTGGCAAAGAGTAGCTGTGAGGTCCTCGTGAATACATTCTCTCAAGGCTAGATTGCAGAGTTGAGAAACTGCTAGCTGCTTGTGACTACAACTGAGAATTTTAAATGTTTTGGGTGGTGAGTGGGTTTTTTTTGTTTGTTTGTGGGGTTTTTTTTCCCCCTGATCAGATAGCTTTGATTACCAAATAGAAGTAGAGTTGGTCCATAAGTATGAAATAGTTAAGAAAATACCCTCCAAACAAATCTGGCTTTAACAGAGGGGCCTGATGGTACAGTCATTAAAGTTGAGAACATTTTTCTATGAGTTAGTGGGAGTATTCAGTGTTTTGGAGAGTTTCACAGGCCTTGGGAATAAAGACATAGATTCCCATGAATTGTATTATATTCGCAGTTTAAAGCTAATGTTTTCAGCAGTATCAGTGTATCACTGTGAGCCTTTTCAGACAGGGGCACAAGGGAATAAAAACTACTGTCCTTCTCTGTCGCTATATGCATGCTGTGCTACATTTTTTTTCAGTTGTGATATCTTTTACTAATAAACACTCTCATTTATATTTTTCAGGTCAAAAAGTGTGCTATGGTGACTTCAAGCGCTCTTGTTATAAGTTAGCTTATTTCCAGGACTTGTCTAGACGTGTGGGCTTTCAGGAAGCCCGCCAAGCTTGTGAAATTGATGGTGGGGCGTTACTGAGCTTGGAAAGTGAAGCTGAGCAGCAACTAATAGAAAACATGTTGCAAAACCTCACTAAATCAGGCTCCGGGATTTCTGATGGTGATTTCTGGATTGGGTTGTGGAGAAGTGGCGATGGATTAGCCTCTTCAAGTGCTTGCCCTGACCTCTACCAGTGGGCTGATGGAAGTATTTCATTATTCAGGTAAGTCTGAAAAACTTCTTACTGAGAAGGTTTAATGGAAAGAACCAGTGTGAAATGCCTGACAAGCCAAGTCTTCTATAAGAAGCTTGAAGACTTCCTTCCCTGAGAAATTAGTAGCATCCCTCCTTAACTTTTCCTGATAAAGGGGAGCTGGCAACCAGAGTTTTGATTTTGAAGCTGTGAAATGATGGCATAGTGTGGCTTCAGCCTACAATTTTCCTTGCTCACATCTCATGAATTTGCCTGACTTTTGGAAGTTTTTCTGCCCCTCACAGAGGACTTAGAATGTGGTTTGAAAGCTGGCAGATAAAGTCTTCAGGACTCTGGCTACCTTGAATCAGGGAGCCAGCCAGCAAGTAAATTAATGCATATTACATAGTGTAATTTGTTCTGTTTCTACCTTGTCTTTTGAAAAGTCTTTTAATTTCCTGGTTAAGCTAAAGGCTAGAGTAGCTGCAGCTCTGAGGACTCAGGACAACGGGGCAGGTAAGAGTCAGGTAGAAAGGGAAATAGGTAACAGAAGTATGGTGTTATTTTTGCAGAGGTGCTCTGACAGGTCAGGTCTTTTTTTTTTTTTTTTTTAAGATCCATAGATGTGGAGCCCAGGCCCTAAAATCCTTTCACAGAGGAGCTGTGGGAAATGCAGCATATCTTTGAAGAGGATGGGGCCATTGGGGTTGACATGTCTTCATTGATGTAAACTCCTTTCCTTGTCATCCTGATTAACCTTACCTTCAAAATTTGAAAGCTTTTCTTTGTGTGCCACTAGAAATTGGTATACTGATGAGCCTTCCTGTGGAAGTGAAGCCTGTGTTGTGATGTATCATCAGCCAACTGCAAACCCTGGTCTGGGAGGGCCATATCTTTATCAATGGAATGATGATAGATGCAACATGAAGCACAATTTTATCTGCAAGTATGGCCCAGGTAAGGGAAACTAAAGTTATAGTTCACAGGTGGGATGCTTTCTTAGAAAAACAATTGCATCATTTTTCTGTGAGTGAATCTACAGATGCCTTGTGGCCCCACCATTAAACCTGCTTGTGGTACTGATTCCTTTGGTGTGTGAGTGGCTGAGCTGACATTAACAAGGGATGTAATATATCAAATCTAGTGATAATTTAAGTAAATTTATCTGTATCCAATAAGAATGTTTTCAAGGTTAGCTTCACTATCATGCATTCTCAGGTTTACTTTAACCCATTCACTAGTTATTTTATGTGTTTTAAGTGGCCATTCTCTACTTCCCTTGCTCACTATCACGACATCTCTTGATCCTACTGTAAAAAAAAAAAGTACACTGTCCTTGTAGGTGCAAACCTCTGACATTTTATACCAACTTAGGTGTGATGGCTGTTTCTAAAAGTTTTGACTTAAAGAAAGAAAATAGAAGCCCGGAACAGCAGGAAGAAGATTCTGCATTCATGCATACGGATTTATATAAAATCCAGATATGAAAAGCAGATCCACACTTCAGATGGTGACAGAAAAAGCCAGATATTGGGCAATCTGGCTGTACTTCCAGACATGACATAGGTTCTGTGTATGTCAGTAGAGGAAGCATTAACTATAAACTAGAAATTTGTGCAAACAGAACAGGACATGTAAAGTAAACTCTCAGTTTTAACCAGTACCAGTTCCTGTGTTTGATAGTACTTACAGTAAATGAAAACCTTTTATTCAACAGGATCATGCAAAAATATTTTCAAATAATTTATGCTGTCTGCTTGTCAAAAACTAATCTGGAAGTCAGAATGCATATGAAGATCCTACTCCTAGCAGCTATATCTGACATACCTCATTCTGCAGTTTCTTACCTGCTCGCTCTATGCTCATGATCTAGCAATAAGCACACTCTTTATAGAGATCCAGGCTATTTTCTTTCTCCAGTTCTGGTGCATAGGTAACTTTCTCCCTGTCTAGTATCTTAATGGGGATATTAATGACAATTAATATTGCAAGCAAATATTAAATACTTGGAAGGCTTAGTATACCCACACATTTCACCCCACTCCTCAAAACTTTTTCTGATTCTAAAATTATTAGTGATTATCACTGTCTTGTGGTGATCTGTTATCACATTGGTCACACAGGCCATTCAAGGAACCGTGACATATACAACTTTATCACTTTTACAATTGATTAAAATAATTTTGAAAGAAGAGAATACAACAAAAATATTTAAAATTGTTAGAATAACATTTTAATGTCAGATAATGCAGGTTTAGTTGAAACTGAGCAGTTTTAACTATGTTTTGTAGCTTTAAAAACGAACAAATTTAAGTGAAATAATTATTCTCTAATTGTGAACTACTACCATTCCAGTTGTGATTTTAAGAAATTGATTTTTTCCCATTGCTTTCACCATCTGAAAAAAAGCCAAGTATATTGGATTGGCAGAAAACGAAGTGATAACAGTAATGATGAGAATTAATGTATATTTCTTTCACTGTGTAAAAATGTATTACTAGTGTATAATGAGGCATATAAGGCAAACAATATATGGGTAGATTATTATTAGGACTAACATTGTTATACTACTAAATACAGCATAGCGGAATTGTAGCTATTTATTTTTCAAGCTGTTGGAATTGTATTCTTCAGCAAAACCAACTATTCTCCAGAAATGTATTTTTTTTATCACATGGAGAAGAGTAGATGCATAAATATACATAAATAAGTATATGACATTTCCTTCTCTGCCTGAAGAAAGTACAAGAGTGTTTGTAAGAAAATTACATCTGCTATCCAAAACACAGTGAAACTTACAGGGTACAAGTGCCCCCAACCACTAATAGCTTCAACATCAACCATACTTTCCAGTATCTGAAGGGGGCCTACAAGGGTACTGGGAGAGGACTTTTTACAAGAGCCTGTAGTGATAGGACAAGGGGAAATGGGTATAAATTGAAATCAGGGAGGTTTAGATTAGATATCAGGAAGAAATTCTTCCCAGAGAGGGTGGTGAGGCACTGGAACAGGTTGCCCAGAGAAGCTGTGGATGCCCCATCCCTGGAAGTGTTCAAGGCCAGGCTGGATGAGACTTTGAGCAACCTGGTCTAGTGCAAGGTGTCCCTGCCCATGGCAGGGGGGTTGGAACTATATGATCTTTAAGGTCCCTTCCAACCCAAACCATTCTATGATTCTATGATTTGCAATACAAAATACATCCATTTTACCAGGGTGATTGAAATGCCACATTCATATTGAATTTCACTTTATCAGAGTACATTGCTTTTCACAACTTTCCTGCCTGTTTTGAGTATACAGTACACATTACAGATAATAGACCAGAACACAGAGGTTTAGGTGATCATGGTGAAGTTGCATCTGATTGTATCAGGAACAGGTTCAGGGCAGCACTTAATTAGGCAGTCTTACTCAAACAGCAACTACATTTCTGGTAGTCGCTTTCATTTTCTAAGCCTGTTTTATAGTACCTCCCTTGACAGCATTTACTATTGCAATGTGTGGTCTGGCTTTGTATCATATTGATCATTCAGTGATCTTAAATTTAATTATAGGTTGGTAATTGCAATCACATTTAGCTCCTGTCCTGCTCCTGTAGGCTTTATCATGCAATCAAATTAAAAACTCATCTCCTCTTCTGCTGTCTAGAGCCAGCAACTCAGGTCTTTGTGATATTTTGCTATCTTCTTTTCTATATGGCCAAACATAGCCAGCTTTTACCAAAGTAGATGAAATAATTGCCTTTGTTCTTGTAGGCTTTATTGCTTCTTTTCCCAGCATTTTGTGTTTATCAGGACACTCAGAACTGCAGGCTCATAGCACTATTATGTTAATATAATCTTATGAGAAAGGAATGTTATTCAAACAATCATGCAGGTTCCACTCCTATGCCTGTCCTTTCAGAAGGAGGTAATTACTACAGTAGTCTTTGTAAAGTCTCCATAAATACACTTGCAAGCCTCTGAAATACAGCTCAAAGCCATTAATTGGTTCTCCTGCTTCTGATGCATCACAAGAAACATGATACTATTATTCCTTTTTTGGTAATTTCACTTCCTTATGTGATATATTAGGACTCAGTGCCCATGATTTGTATTTTAGGGCTGACTGTTGCAAAATGAAACTACGTGAAATATCTAACCTCGAAAACTTGTGCTGTTTTGTTTTGCTTCATGGACAACATACTGTAAGCATTAGTCTGAAAATGTGAATAAGACTTAAGTATTAATCAAGAACACCTTCTCTCTTCCATTGTTTTAGGATCCGCTGCACAAATGAAACTTTGAATATGTTAAAAGTTCTATTCAGCACAAGAAATTAAGGGGTTTGGTGATTTAGCCAGTAACCTAGAAGCCACCAAGAATTGGCACTAGAATTAACTATAGCCCTTTTTTAAGTAGCAAAAAAGTATGAGCTAGAAGTGATTTGACACTAGTTTGCAAATAATCTTTGGTAAAAAGATTAAATGCTGAATAATTAAGAAATTAGTGTTTTGAAGAGTTTATCTATATTTTGTGACTCTGCATGCAAAACAATGAAAACATCTATTTTATTACACACATTTTTGATTCTTCAACAATTGATTTCAAATATTGATTTAACAGATAATGTCTTAGAAAAAGAATTAGGAGACAGAGCAGAGCCAGATTACGGTAAGAATTTTTGAAACATTGAGTTGCAACGGTAAATATGTAAATATAAGGGTAACTTAAAAGAACCTCTAAAATTACGCAAGTTTAACAGGCATAGTTTAGAACTGGAACATATGAAAATGAATCCTTTAGAGAGCAATAGCTAAAAATATGGCTATTGTTCAGAATAGCACTACTCATAATTCTTGTTCCAGATGTAATCCCAATTTTGCTATAAAATCCCGTTTACATGTTTATATCCAGCAGTTTAATAAATCCCGGAAATATACAATTTTTCAATAAATTAATATGTAATTACAATTACTTTATTTAACAGCATAACAGCCATATTTTGTACTCACCATTTTCATAAAATGTCTAATATCCTTTTCAGGTATTTTTCCAACGGTGCCAGCAGGAAATTCTTATGACACAAGCAAACCAGAAGATCAGTATCATGTTATTGCTACAGAAACAGGTAATGTGTTCATATGATTTTAGTGTTCTGGTAAAAATATTAACAGCGGACTCAGTTAAATTAATCTTTAACGATTTCCATTATTGTCAGTGGGAGGAAGCAGTCTCTTTCCCCAGGAAGTGCCCTGAAAAAGTATACTTTTGAATAGCATTTCAAGAGTTTTAGTCTGCTCTCTATGAAAACAACTACTTCCATGTCTCCCCAAACACTGATCTAAATTTAGCGGTCCTTGAAACCTACACTGTTGTCTCGGACCCTGGTACATCTCTGCCAAGATGCAAGATTTCACCAGTCCTTTTGAGCTGTGGAGAGTCTCCCTCTAGGCTGTTACTGTAGTGCCTTGCCTTGCTGCATCTTCTCCTGACCTCTTCCCCAAGATAAGTAAGAAAAATATGATGCCTATATTTTTACATCTGATACCCATGGCTCACCAGAAAGGCACAAATGAATCTCTCCTAACAGAAAGGGCATGAATTTTTCAGTTAATCTTCAGAATAAGCACTATGCCATAGCTTTGCCAAGAACCCTGTGTTTTAAGGAACACCACATGCTAGGAGCATTAAATGCTTTGCTGAGATTCCTAGCAGAGGTGGCTCTTGATATACTGAAAATGGATACCCACCACCTAGCAGTGTGCTGTAACGCTCCTAGCTTCTTAATTTCGCATTTTATGTCCTGAATGGAGTCCCACATGTGCTTCATGAAGAGTTGTAGCATGGCCTTAATTCAAGGAATTGAACATCTCTGAGGAGCAACTCAAGATTTTACAGGATTACAGAGTGGGATTATGGAAAGCTGTCACTCCCTTTCCACGCTTGTTGGCTGGATTTGAGCCATTTTCCTAACTGATGTTCCCATTGTTTGTAACTCCAGAGGAGTGGATATACTGATGAACTGTATTTTGAAATCAGTAACCCTATTTATACAAAACATACAAAGACTCTCTATCTAAAACTCATAAACCCAACCTGAATGTTCACATGTGTTCTCACTAGTGAAAATACATTCAAAAGAGGACAATGGGTAAGAAAGTCTCCACAATCTGTACGTTAAATGTAGAGTATTATAATTATATATAGTTACTGAAAACCAGGCAGATCCTTTCTGGAAGTTATTTGCCCTACCCTAGGCAGATTATAAAGTCTCATTTTGTACCATTTCCCACTCCTTTTGTCCAGAGACCTGCCGGGGAGCACCTTAAGCTCTCTCCCTCATTAGTCAAGGACAGCGTACCTTTGCCTTTTAAGTGGAATGGGGAGACGAGCAAAGTTTGTTCCTCTTGCAGTCCTGTATGGGTGGGAATCCAACATGTGAGAGCAACTGAGTAGACAGGTTATACAGATTATAAAAATAATAGGCTGTGAAAGGTACTCTCTTTAAATATTTGAAGTTTAAATTACAAAATTGGAAATATCGTACTGATGCACATAGGAAATGTCAGAATTTAAGTCCTTAAGATATGTTTCGCCCATTGCTGGAAAAGTACTATTTTAGTCTTGATATTGCTGAGACATCTTTTTGGAGCTTTTCCTATAGAAGGAATGTAAGAATAAAGAATGTAAATGTTTTTTTTTTTTGTAAGTTAATCTATTTCTGATATTTTAGTCTGGATTTTTACTCACATGGTTAAGAGTATTTCAACATAGGAGACATTAATGAGAACTTTTTGTCTTGTAGGTATAATTCCAAATCTAATTTATGTTGTAATACCCACTATACCACTGCTGCTGTTGATACTGGTGGCTTTTGGGACTTGCTGTTTCCAGATGCTTCATAAAAGGTAAAATATACTAATTCAAAATGTTCTTATAATGCAGAATTCATGTTTCCATTGGCAAGATATGCATACTGAAAGACTGCTTACTTCTATGTCCATATATGCAAATAAGCATTTTTTCACTTATTAAAATCCAAGGAGTTTACAGCTGAGCATTCACCATCAAGCTTTTCCACACTGCACTGAAATAGTTCCAGGGCTCTCAAAGCATATTGCCACTAGGACTTCATCTGTTTCTGAAGAAGGTAACTTTGCTGACCGTTTGATAGGCTGAGCTACTGGCAGCACTTTTACTTCACTTTTTCCATCATGATTACCATCTATACAGCATCTAGGCTTTGGGGAATAATACTTGGGTCCTCAGTGGTAGAGGGTGAACGCAGAGGCTTGCCTCAGATTTTGACCAAAAGTGCAGTTTGTCCCAAGGATAAACCTGTGGGGTCAGCAGCTGTTTTATGCTGTTTCACTGCATAACTTACACGTATAGCAGATGAGCCACTAGAGCAGACAAATTGAAAACAAAAGCAAAAACATGCTTTGAGCCACACACCAGTGCAACTCCTTTGTACACTATGTATCTGTTAAAGAAGATGCTTAAAAAAGCCATGTGTACATAGATGTAGTATCCAACAGGTGTATTATGCAAATATGAAACATTTCAGTCTATGAAGCAGGCTATGTTTTGATCCATGCTTTAAATTTCTTCGGACTTGTTATCTTTCTCAAAATTTGATATACCAAGATATTACAACATACAATTATTTTTTTTTCTAAACTCATCTTTCTGAAAACCTCAAGGATATCTTTCTTTATTCAGTTTGGGTTTTTTTTTTTCCCAGAAGCATTCTCAAGTTAATGGAATCCAGAAAAGTTAAAATTGAAATACATTTTATGGATAAACATTATTTTGGTAAAATAACAAGAGTAATAAAGAGATTCATAAGCTGTTATCACTCTTGAAAAACAGGAATACTAGTAAAGAGTAAGACGTGTTCTGGGAAATCAAGAAAAAATTCCTCCTTACTCTTAGGGTTTTGGGATTTTTTGGGGGGTTTTATTTAGCATTTTTGCAAAGAGCTGATATACATTATTTCAAATGCAAAAAACCTCCAAATGTCATCTGCTTATATCTGTATGAGTGAGTGTACACTGATTTTGTTGCAACATTCCTTAGTGATGTTTATCATTGAAACAAGTGAGTGTTTAAAAAAAAAAAAAGAAGATAGATATTACAAGGTCTGCATAATAAACCAGATTGTGTCTGTTATGCAGTTTCCTGTAAAGAAAAGTGTGCAGTTTCCAACCTGTCTTACAGCAGGCAAATTCACTGTTGGGAAGGGCTGTATACAGACCTCAATGCTGTGTCTGTAGAAGGTTGGAAAGTCAAAGGAAACAGTATTATGTATAACAGTAGCAATTATCTAAGTAATCTAAACCTAGAACCCTTATTAAAATGGACCTGGATTTCTTGGTAAGTATGACATGTGTTCATACCTTTTCTGGCACCTCTCTATCTCCCCAGAAATGGTTCAACTCTCAAATACTCCTGGGAAAGAAATGAGATTCGTGGCCCACTGAAATCAATAGAAATAGTAGTGTTGACTTCAGTGGGCTTTGATCAGGCCTTTTATGCTATAGCAGTACATCCAAAAGTCATTCATCTGAACTTCCAAGACTTAAAATTTGCATGATGCAGATATTGGAAATTCAGCTTGGAAGATTTGTACTTTTTATGTTAGTTGATTAGTTTGGTAGATTAAATGATACAAAAATCAGGGAGAAAATGAATTTGAAACAAAACAGATTTTTTCCAGAATGTTCATTTGGTTTGCAACAGAGCTTTTGCTTAAAGAAAATAAATGAATTTTAAGGAAAACTTTTTTAAGTCAAAAGAGATTATTCTAGTGTCACAAAAAATGAAGTATTTTATCTGTTGAAAGAGAACGTTGTTTTTAAAACGTGTTTCCCTATGTATTTTCCATTATAGTTCCCCATATGACATATCTTGCAAATAATTTTGCTTCATCCCAAATATGAAGTGTTTGGGTAAAAAGCAAATAAAAAAAAGAGGCAACCACTTGAACTTACCATCTGGACCCTGTAGAGCTGTAGGAAAGGGATTATGTCCTGCTGGGGAAGGAGGGATCCCCAACTTTCCAAATGAACCTGACTTCTCATTCTCTTTTAGGCTTCCACAACATGGTGACCTTTCCTCTGAAAGCCACAATCCATGGCCAACCAGGACATGCCTAGCTTGAAAGGTCATGATTAATTTTGCCTGGCATTGGGCTCTTGAAGGGTAGTAATAAGGCAAAGCAAAACATCTTCCCTGTAGCTAGTAGAAATAATCAGCTCATTCATGCTTAGATGCTCTCCCTTTCATTTCTTCCAGGGAAGCAAGGAGAAACTGCTTCAAAGACCCATCTCCATTATCATCTGAATGCCTTGCAGAAAGTTTAAATTCCAACCTGGTATATTTCTCAGTTTCTATGATTGCATTTGATGGTCAAAACAGTGATATGCTCAAGCTATTTATTGCATATTCCTTACCCTTCTTAATAAAACCTCTCTGCTGAACATGTTGAAAATCAGTGTAGGTTTGCTGCTACTAAGCTTATTTTACACAGCTAAAGTTCTGATCCAAGGTATTTAGAAATTGTTCCTGCTGTGTGGCAAGGACTCTCCATTCAAAGCAGTTCATCATTAATAAAAAAAAAAAAATTCCTGATTTTGCTGTATTAATCTAGAAAGAAGTAGTGAATTGGTTTCTTACAGAAAAAAGTGCTGAAAGTAATTGATTCATTTCAATTGCCTTGTTTATAGCATTGTGGCCTGATCTAAAGTCCACTGAAACCAGTAAGTCTCTTGAATTACTCCAATGGGCTCAGGTACATAATGCATTACTTTGTAGGACTTCAGAGGTAAGTCTGGAGGGACTAAAAATTACTGAACCATCCAGCTCCCTCACAGTACATTTTAAATCAACTCAGACCTGCTTATTTACAGATCAGGAAAGCAGTAAAACTGAATGTATAGGACCGTTGGGATCTTGACTCTCAGGCTTCCAACTTCAAAATAATGTTGGGCTCTCTTCTCGTTCTCAGTTAATTGGAAAAAATCAGCGTGAAATATTCTGGCTGGAGACTAAAGCATTTTGATTGAAATGCAGCTGCAGTGGCTCACCAAGTGCCTTTTCTTTTCAGTAGACTGCGGTGAACTTTCATTTGCCATCTAAGTGAGGAAAGATGGTGTGTTGTGGCTGTTGTAGCAGAGATGCAGAAAGACTGTCATCCACTTACAGGGTACCTCGGGGCTCCCTGTAAAGATTGGAGTGAACATTCTGGCAGTGTTGCAGAGAAAGTACTTTTAGAACCAGATTAATCTTTCTTTTTAAAAAAACATCCCAAACACAAACATACGATTGACAGTTTTGAATGAAAACTAGGCCTAAGGAAGCTTTCTACCAGTCATTCATCACTAGGGGTCTGATTCATGTGCCATTACTCCATTAGAAGTTAGGTCAAGCCCCAAAGGGAAGAGACTTCCTGGTGTACCTGTGAACACTGACCCCTCTTAGTGTTCCATGGTCACAGGGGTGCAGCTCCAGGAGGCGTGTGGGCAGGGTTGTGGTACCAACCCCAGGGTGGGTGGGCTGCACCCCATACATGTTAGATGTGGGCTTGGGGCTGTGTGCACTCCCATTACTCATATGTCCCTCCACAGAAGGGAAGTGCTCAGCTTCCCAGCACCCTGGTCAAACAGAGCCCACACCCATGTCTGAAAAGACCCCTCGGCATGAGTAGATGTGGCTGAATGTGAACTGAAAAAAAACCCACAACCAAATAATAAAATTTAAAAAAAAAAAAAAAAATAGGCCAAGCCAAGTCATTTCAGTTCCTGGGAAGAGCGCTGCTAAGCAGGGTGGTCTGATAACTTTGGTAACAGTTGCTTACCTCAACCCACCGCTGCGGTGCTATGCTTGGCGCAGCATGGGCATGACCCTTTTCTGGATGGGGAATCTATGCTACAAAAGCAACAAAGACAGCCTTTGAATGTGGGATGAAATACCCAGGTCTGATCACAAACCTGAACCAGGACTGCAAACGCTTGCATGCACTGAAAATACTTTATATTTTTATTTTTCAGTAAAGGAAGAACAAAAACCAGTCCAAACCAGTCCACACTATGGATTTCAAAGACGCCAAGGAAGGACAGTAGCATAGAGGTATAATGATTTACTGACTGAAAACAAAGCAAAAATAACATTTTGCAGTCAGGCTGTATTATAATGTCGTCAAAGAACATTAGCTTGGGAATGGCTTGAAAATGCAAAGGACCTACAAGAATGAACTGTAAGCTCCCCCTTGAGGCAAATGTTCAGATCATTTTTATATAATGTTTGATTATTAATTCAGTAACAAAATATGCCATGCTAAATAAAGGGTATGTGTTTATTTTGCTAAGAAATGTAAGTTAGCTAGTTGTGAGAAATGAAATGAACAGAGCATTTGAAGTTTTTATGGGGAAATATCTACAATGTATATCAATTTTAAGATTGTTTGTAGTTAAACAAACCCTCTTTGTTTCTTTGGTCTCTCATGCATTGTAATGTAGTTAATGTACTGTAAATGGAACTGACAATTTTACAGTGTAACAATTATTTATCTTTGCATAAATGTTTGATATAAAATTTTTGTTTAGTGTTTATTTACACATTTTACACAGTATTTGATCCTCAGGAAGACAAATCATGTTATAATATGTAATAAAATGGTCACTAGCAGAGATAGCCACAATGTTGTGACATGGATCTGATGTGGCAGAATTCAAGGATTCATAAAAGTCATTCGAAGTCATAAAATGAATCCACTTTTCTAGAGGATGACCATAACTTTATGACATATTGGTCAAAGGTCAACAGAAATCACTTGGCAAGTGATATCTCATTAATGAGGTATCCTTTGAAGCAGCCTTCAGTTGTTACAGATGTAAAATTTTTTACTTTTTCTAAGGGAAAAGAAAAATATAATGGGTAAGAGTTTAGAATTACTTGTTTCAGTAAGTCTATGTGAAAAAAAGACATTAAAGACTACTTAAATATAGCTAATAGTTTGTTTGGAACAATATAATGTTGGATCAAAGAGAACACAAATTGCTTTTCTTGGAAGTAGAACTAATAAATTGATCCCAACATTTTTCAGACTATTAGCTAGAAAAGCATTAATTATGTTAATTGATAGAAAGATTTAGAAGTAACCTTGATGCACTTAAAGTCATCTTTCAGAGTTGTTATTAACATCATTAATGTCCATCCTCTTTTGTTTCCTTAAGTGCTTTCTATGCCTTAAGAATGGTTTTAACAGTGATTAGGAGTAGATCTCGGGGTGGTAGCAACAGCATGCTGGCTGATGTTGTTGTTGACAGTCTGGTGCTGTAGCAGACAGCAGGTTTTGCTGCAGTTGCAGCAAGAGTTCAAGAGCAGGAACATAAGGTGTAGTTTGCTTTCCATTAACACAGATGCAAAATTACCGCTGGGTGAAAACTGGTGAGAGCTGGACAGAAGCAAAAGCATATGTATTACTCTCTGGATTGCCTACACTGTGCTAGCTGATGGTGACCGCAGCTTTGAACTTTGGAGACAAATGTTTATCCCTTTTTCTGAGTAAAGGAAAATAACCTCCACATTGTTTCATACCAGTCATACTAATCGTGCACTGACAGTGCTGAAGCACTTGTGGAAGTATCTTAAAGTTGCTGCTATGCCATGTTTTTACTTCCTCTTTGAAGCAGCCTTCTTCTCTTGTTCAGGTTAAGCATTGCTATTCCTACTTAGAATATTCTGTAGTTTTCCCAGTCAGTCACATCTTACTTCTTTGCTCAATCCCATACTTCAATTTCCTGTGTACTGATTGTAAATAGAGAGAAAATACTATGATCTTGCATGATCATCAAGATAATTTTTTTTCTGAATTAAGTAATGCTTAACTCAGTTGAGGGCAAGAGAGTCCACTTTCTTGGGAACAGTTGCAGTAAAAAACCTGGGGTTTTTTTATGGTCTTCATAGATTAACTCTCCAGAGAAAATAGGGAAGGAGGGAGAATGAAGATTTACATAAAACTCTCCCTTTTTTTTCATAGTGATCTTTGCCTTTTGCAAGTGAGAAGTATCTGAGAGAGAAAGCTCTTGTTTACTTGTTTAGTATTTTAAACTTATTTAGGTGCAAGCAAGTGTAAGTCAGTAACAATCTTCCACCATGTATTTCAAAGCATCTTGGACCCGTGACTCAACTGAAAATAATCCATTCTGCCCATGGGTTTTAGCATAGTAACAACTGGTTTCTCCACAGGCTGATATGCAGGCAAATAGAGTAATGGGTGCTGAATGAAGGCTAGAATGTGGTCAACTGAAGTTATGTTTTATTTAGACATAGATTAGTTGAAATAAAATGTGTTTTTAATTACACTAGGCTAGAATACATATATATCTCTATACCAGTTTATAATGGGATTTTTTTTTTTTAGTCTGAGGGATGGTTTATTAATGCATACCTCAAAATACACCTATGCTTTGCATTTTGGGAAACAAAATGTACACCTCAATAGAAGTATATTACTGTATTTCTGGGAATCATATTTTCTAGTAACTGGATCTGCTTTGTCTCTTGCATTTCATTAACAGATTGAAACACCATTTACAACAGTGATGTATGGTAAATAATGCTGAAATGTCACATTTTAATTAAGCTTTTTAACATTGCTTCATGCAAATCAATTTATACTGAGAGCAGAATGCACTTTAATTTCAGTAGCTGTTTTCAGGTGAAGAAAAGTTACAGTACTCCACTACAAAACATAGGATTTGCAACTTTAACATTTTAATGCTAAAACCCATGTGGTTTAAATGAAAGAAAGTGTCTAAAATTTTTTTATCTTCTCTCTAGCTAATTACATCAGTCTGTGTTCCTTGTAGTCACAGATGTACTTATAAAGCCAAGCAGCTTGGTCTGGACCTAGTCCTTCAATGCTTAATGAAGACACCATTAAATTTAAGGCATTTTAAGAAGTAGATTATTATATTTTAATAGAAATCTATTTAGAAATGAGGTTAAGAAGATAAAAACTCCTTTTTATTTCTTCATATTTCCCCTTTAGAATACTGCAGTGGGTTATCATGATAACTTTTATATGAAGTAAAAAACAGTATTAGAAGCCACCAGTACAGAAAAAGCATGTAATATATAAACGGAACCCTATTCATCAGGAATAGCTGATACTCATTATTGTCATTATTACTTATGAGAGGAAGTTGCAGTATTGTGATTCTGTGCTTGGGTGTACACAAGCACCTAATAGAATTGCGTGAATAATTGCCAAAACACTTGCCTAAGAAGACAACTAAAAGCTATATTCATTTCTTATTGAACTCTATTAATTCCAAACAAATTACACAAGAGAGAATTTATGGCTTACATTGTTTATTCATTAGAAGGCAGCATGATACATGATCCGTCTTTATGCACAATCCATAAGCCTCATTCCAGAGCTTTTTTGTAATGGACAAGACAGAAGAAGTCCCATGAGCCCAGTTTAAAGAGACAATGTATACCTTCCTTTTGATGTGTTGACTGAGAAGAGTTGACTATGCATTAAAATGAAAATGCATGTTGAAAAATACAGTGTGAAAACATAAAAATAGGTAATGTTTGGCCTGAAATTAATAAGTGAGACCATTTTTCAATGAAGCATTTGCAGTTTGTAAACTTTTTTTTTTTTAACTCTCCATGCTTTGTAAAGCCCTCCACTATGCTTCTAATGCACAGGTGTTCAAGAAACAACAAAACTATTGATTAACAAAACCACAGGATATATTTTGAAATATTGCTCTCAATTGGCAATGGAGTTCTCAAACTATTAGTAGTTTCCTCCACAGAATTTAAATATTTATTCAGTTTCTCTGACTGTGAGATTGGAATGTCAGTCTAGTTTACATAACTTTACAATGGCTTACTTTCAGAGTTTAATTAAAAATTCTATTTCTATCATTAAAATATATCAAACTAATAGATGTATTTTTTTATCCAGTCCACAAACATGGTGACTCGAACATACACTCCTGGTCGTTTGGGAAGTGCACACTCATAGCCAAATGATGTTACACCAACCAAAAACCACTTGTTACCGTCCTCACATGCCAGAGGGCCACCTGAATCTCCCTGCAATATGAAATGCAGAAGTTAAAAGTGAACAGTGTCAACTCTAAATCAGAGCTTGTTCATGATGCTTTGTGTTGATCCTTAATCATAGACGCTGTATCCCTATATGCCTTGGTCGCCAGAAGTCAGGTCAATATGAATTCTTCCATGTGGAAAAATTCTTGAGATAATAGATATCCTTTTTTTTTAAGGACATAATCTTAAAATCTTACCAATACATTCATATCAATACATGACTAGGTTTCAAATGATAATTTTTACTTATTACTTTTAGGTGTAACCCTTCCTCTTTCACCAAGCCTGGGTAAATGTGCAGGTTTATTTTTTAATTGAATCTATGCAGTCAAAATGCAGTTTTATTTTTGGCCACCCCAGAGTTTCTTCAGTTCTCAGTTTAGAGAAAAAGATGGCAAGATTGACAGAATAGGGGTCTTTCTCTCATTCCCCCCTTCTCAATACTTGAGCAGATGTAGCATTGCACTAAAGAGTGGGAGACCAAATTTGATTCATCCCACAGCCTGAGTGAAGGATTTCAGTGTGTCTTGTTTTGATGAGAAAGAAAACAATGACTGTTTTTGATTGTCTGTTGAGTTAGTTGAACCGGTGTTATTTTTGTCTTCTCACAACCCTGTGAATGGAGCTTTACAGGAGAATTCTGCAAGGACTTGCCCATTAAAATACTTCTGCCGGTAACTCTAGGGCACCCTCAGAAGTTCAAAGGCTGTGACAGCAGCCTAAAGGCTGAAGGACTATCAGAACACACTTGTTCATCTTTGCTCATAGTTGAATGGTCATTGATCACAACACTGCTCACTTGTACTCTGTATCAGACTGTGATTCTACACTGCTTTTTTTCCAGTATGAGGTTTAGAAGGCAAAAAAGAAAGAGGAAAGCCACAGAGACCTGAAGGAACGGCTGGTGACATTAGGCTAGCATAAACTCCTTCTCCCAGACTAAACTAGCCAAAGTAGCTTCACCTGATGAAGGCTTAGGTTGTGAGGGCAAGCCTAGAGCAATTACATGACAGTTCTACTCTTCAGACTAGAGGAGAACCAGTCCGTCTCCATGCCATAGACTCCATATTGCTGGAAGGAGAAACTGTGTGACAGCCAACTCTGACTACGTCCTCAAAGAGAAACTGTGTGTTATAAGAAGAGCTGGAACAGCTAAATACTGGGTTCCCCAGGACACAGCATAAGAGATCAATGCAGAAAGGCAGACTCTCCAAAATACTGTGGCATTCATTTACAAAAGGTCTACAGATTCTGGGGAAAAGCATCATTGCTCTCTCTGTTTCCCTGCATGAAGAATTTCTGAGACTTCAATCTATTTTGTATTTATTTCTCTGTACTCAGCTTTTCCCTGGCCATGTCCTTCTTTTCTTGATGAAATTACTCAGCAGTAACTATTCAAAGCTTAGTGCAGAAAATTTTCAGTCTTTGTATTTATCTCCCTCCATGGTTGTTTATGTCAAAATGATACAAAATAGATTATCTTTTCAACTTGCACCCTGATAAATGGGCAAAATACCATGAGTAGAAATTAACATTCATGGGCAGTGATTGTCCTGGTTCTAATGATTCAAGGATCAGGGTGCATTTTATTCAGTAATTGGATATGGTATATGCTAGCAGTGGAAATGAGTCACTTGTATTTACCTGACAGGTATCTATTCCTCCTGTGTCATATCCTGCACAGATCATAGTCTCAGTAATGATATATTCTGGCATCCATTGTTGGCATTTTTCATTTGAAATGAGAGGGACCTCTGCTTCTTGCAATATATCTGAAGTGGGACCTGATGAAAATAAAACGTATGGTTACCTGCTCTAATAAATACATACATTCCGCTTGGAACACTGATGATTTTGTTCCTGTTCCAGCATGCTGGGCACGTTACTGAGCAGCAGGAAGCCCTGCCTCACTGCTGTATTATTCAGGCATATACTCCTGTAACACAGTCACTGATTAAATGGTGCTCGTTAACTGAATCCTGTCTTTCATTTGTGTAATGGGACTGAATTTGGTTATAATTTAATCAAGATTACTAAAATCAATGGCTGTGAACTCACTATGGGGAGATCTAAGGGATCATTAAGGGTTTAGGAGCTTGGACTGCTCAGTGTTTCCCTTACTGTGTAACTTTGGCTATTACAAGTTATTATAAAAAAATTTGTTACTAATTCCTACCCAAAATTTTAAATGCAATTATATTGTGAAAATGTAGAAGCAAATGCATACAAGAAACTGTGGACGTGGAATGGCATGTTTATTATTTCACAGACACTCCAAACCTGGAGCATGTGATACACAAAGAGAACATACGTTTCACACTACACTCAGTAGGCTTGACTTCTCGGAAAAATCATTTGCACATTGTCAGAAAGACTAATCTTCCTCCTTCCCCACCCCCATACCTGAAAATAAGATGTATATATTTCATACGGAGAAAAGAAGTCATCCTAAGTTCTAAGGGGATGCAATAAGGTTTTTACATAGTTTAATGATCTTAGATATGTATAGTGTTTGTAATAAATATGTTATAAAGTCTATAACTTTGCTTTAGAGAAAAAACAGTGGAGAGGGATTGTTCCCAAATTTTCATATGGAGGAGTACCTGTTTAAACTATGCAGCCTTAGCAATCCCTCTGGAATCACAGAAGCAAGCTTTCCCTCACAGCTTCATGCCTGTCATATTTTTCCAAGCAGATGACTTACCTCCGTTCATAATACTACCCCAGCCAGCAATGGAGCAGTTAATTCCTGGTAAAAACTGTTGATTTTTTTCTGGTAAGCAGATAGGTTGTATGTAATCTGTGAATGTGAAACAAGCAATCAATTTCAACCTCTTCCCTGTATTCAGTTTTTTATGAAGTCACATAGGGAAATTTTCATAAATGTTCATTCAAACCCACTTTTTTGGGCAAGATCTCCAGGAAGTACTGGACTAACTCCAGAATGATTAGGTTGTAAAAAATGTACAGTCACCCCACCACCCTCATATGCTTCTCACAGAGTTTTGCATAATAGAGTAAATCTGTTTTTAGGAGAAAATAGCAACTCACCTGTATATTGCACTTTGTATTGAAGGTGCATGAGAGCAATATCGCTACCTTTCATACGTTTCATGTAATGAGGATTTATAACAATTTGATCGATGTCTTGAACTACTGTTGAAGGCTGTGTCATATCTGATTGGTCATACAAGCCAAGAACTGCTTTCCATCGAGATAGCTTTAATTGCCTTCTAGAAGTTGCAAGGAAAATTCACAATTATGAATGATTAGTACAAGTTCTGAAAAATATGCTAGGTAAAATGCTAATCTTTCACCTCATGGTAATTCATAGCATTTGTACATTTTGTCAAAATAAATAGTATGTAGCAGATGTGCTTACAGTTTTGTGATAATAACACTATCTTAAACATCCACACTGTAGAAATATGTGGTTGATTTTTTATGTTAAGCTTATAATGCATTATTTATAAAGAATTAATCAGACAGTAGTGCAGAGGGCAATACATTAACTAAATTAGTGTGGCCTTTTAAACACTGTGAAGAATAGTGTTGACTCCCCACCAGACAATTAATATCAGTTCCAGTTAGAACATTTTTATAGAATATGTAAAGAAAAATAGGCCGGAAGTGTTGTTGGAAATGCTGCAGTTCGTAGAGTCAGAAAATTGTTCTCTTCTTGTTTTTAATCTAAATCAAAAAGGATATGCTAAGACAAAATATGACATAATTTGCATTTTTTGCTGAGCTATGCATGCTGGTTTGAGGCTGTATTTAAGACAGATCACTTAATTATATTTGCTGTTTTTTAATCAATTAGTTGATAGTTTCAAAAATACGTTTTCAGCCTGATTGTTGGACTGAATTGGACTCTGCTAATCTTTTGGTTTGACATCAAGAGGTTATGTTGTTCTAAACTAGGAGCCTTTAGGCTAAATGTTCAGAATTAAGATGTAAAAATACAAGCTCCCACTTAAGAAAATTCCAGCAAAGTCAAGATGATAAAATGAGATTTTAGTGAAAATAGAAAGGTGATTTAAGTGAAAAGGAAGTACCAAGACAGGTGTGGATTTATTGTGTGAAAGTTAAGAGCTTTATCCTTCTCATGTCAGTGTCTTGGTGTCATGCAATGAGGCAGCATTAATGTATTGGTGTAGTCTCCACTGCTTTACTATGTAGCTATTTATAATGAAAGCTCTACTGTAATTTTGAATATTAATGTTCCTTTTTTTGCCATTCAAGTTTCTGGGTGTCTTTTATAGCACTTGTTTTTGTTACAGATGCTACGGAAACAAACCCTAGAAAATATTTAAATATGCATTGCTTTTTTGAGTGGTATAAATAACACCATCTAGAGGATATCCAATGTTGCCTAATCAATGCACATAAATCAAGATTCATTCCAATGATGCATAGTAAATCTTGATCAATCTATGATAACATAGAGGAGGAACAGGCAACACTGAGTTTACCTTTAGGAGGCATGATGTCATCCTTTATACCTCTGAGGAGATTTAACTAATTAATGGAGACTGACATTAATTATAGTATTAATACCATATACCTAAAGGGCAATTCTTCATTGTTCAGAAAAATGCTGCTTAGTTTCCATGATTCTCTGCTTTCAAGTAAGGACTGAGGGTTTACCAGAAAGTAATGGAGCCTCTAGCTGAGCCACAAGTGATTCAAAACACCGTAATTAAATGGTACGATACTTGTTAATTTTTTATATCAGTGTCACAAATTATTCATCATCTGATGCCTCCTTCATGAACCTGCACATAAAACAAGTGTTTTATCATCATTAAAAGAAAAAAGAAAAGACATGGCATCAGTGTCATCTCAGCTAGTTGGAAAGATGCCCTGGAGTCAAGTGAAAAGAGGCACTTGTGAATTTATATTAATTTCATTCTAAAGTAAACATGTAGAAACCCTATGAAAAGTGCCGCTCCCCAGTGGCTTCCGTATGATCCTTTGAAAGTGTGTTTTGCTCTATACAGGATTGATTGATGGCTCAGGTCATATGTCAACCCAGCTTTACTGATGACTGTTCACTGTTTGTGTACTTGCATGTTGTGGGAGTATCAGAATGTCTTAGCTTCTGAGTGCAATGAACATTACCCATATACACAGTGGGCTGCTGTCACCAGCCATTCATCACTGACAAGGGAGGCTCCACAAATGTGTCTGGAATCAAAATGGAGTGAAACTATCCAAGGCCAAGCCTCTCTTCTGGCATCACTTCCACCTACAATCCTTGTTCCACTGTCCTGAGTTACCATGTGTTTTCCACAAGCTAAAATAAAGAAATAAATAAATAATTAAAATAATAATAATAATAAAAAAGAAAATATTTGCAGATTTTTGGGGGGATATAGCATGTTTTATTGAACTATCTAATATTCTTGGAAAAATAGGCTTTGTAGTATCTGAACTGCTATTCAAAAATGTTATTGCTGTGGAAAAATGTTTGGTGTTTTATAGCTGAAATCAAGATGCAACTTTATAACTGGGATTTAGATGTGTTCTTTCCTCATGACTTCAGGATTTTTTATATATGTTTTCAGTATAGACCCATCTCTAGTGTATACTTAACTCTGAAAACAAGTGAAGACTTTAAATTTTCCTGTGTTTATATCATTATGAGTATAGCTTTTCAAGTCCATTCCCTAACCTTTCAATTCAAACTATAAACATTAGGCTTTATGGACTGAACAACTTGATTTCCATGTGAAATATTCCCAGGGTATGTGTACTTACGTTTAATGTTGCACTGCAAATGTATCACCAGGTTGTTCGAACAGCGTTCTCTAGAATGAAAGTGCAATTAAATCACAAGTATCTGTACACCAGGTAACACTAAATGACTGTCAAACATACATACCTACACACACATATATAAAAAAAAGTAAGTATACCTATGCTTATACATAAACACATTAGTTCATCACTCTCAAACTGTTAACCATAATATTTTGTCTTACGTTTTAATTATATTTTGTCTTACATGTTTTAATTATATTTAACATACAACATTATATTACATATAATATTAAATGCACATATTCTTCTTCAATCAACAATTAATTTGTGTAGGCTACAGAAATAAAAGCAGAATCTCTTGTGTTTTAGGAAAATGAGTCATCTGTCTGTGACAGATTCTCAGTAAAATTGTAACTGCATGTGCTATTTTTCTACCTTTTGAGATGTTTTCAATACCTTACCACTAGAGATCAGTGTGACCAAAGAATCCGAGGTTAGCTTGATATCACTGTATCTTTTTACTATGATTGTAACACACTGTAAAATATATAGCTGAATATACAGGGTTAGAAATTATTCAGCAGAGATACAAAGCCAGACTCGGAAGAGAAAAACTACTCAAGCATTTCTGATATCCAGAGGTTTTAAGATTATCTTCATAGCTTGTAATGAATCTGAACACTTGGGACAGTGTGTGTGCTAGCAATTTAAATCCGATACATACAGAAATATATCAGAGAAAAAAAAATAAGGTCTGCCAACGGCTAGTTTACAGCATGTATTTCCACATCATTTTTAAATCGAAAAAAGGAAGGATACTTGAAATATGATATGGTATTATGTATCCCTCACTAGGTCTGCTCTAAAATTTGATAGTAATTTTTCACTTCAAGATAGATGCATAATTTTAAAGCTGTAATTTAAGAAGTGGAAACCAGATTATGTAATTTGTATTCAAAACTGTATTAACTTCATAAGGGCGTCCCTTGGCAGTGAGGCAAACATCAGGGAAGACAATCAGAAATGCATAAACCCACAGGAAACCAATACCAACTTCTTCATAAACTTCATAGTAACTAAATACTCTTGACTGAGCCCCCTCCATAGGCTCTAAAAGGCTGGTCAGTAGGTGCTGTTTTTAGCTTCTTTATCTGGTCCTATGCTTTCTCTTACACTGATGCATAAACTAGCTAAACTAACATCCAACAAGTAAGATTTGTCCCCATGTTTTTTAACACTGAAGCAGAGTCTGTCCCACCACCAGTAACTGCTGATTGCATTAGGAGAAATTACTTCATGGGCCTCTGCTTTGTCTTCTTTCTGAAGCTATCTCACAGTATGACCACCTCTTCCTTGCCTGCACTGCAACTCACCAGTCCCCAGCTGTCTCTGGGACAGCACAGGGGAGTCCAAAAGGCAGCAGAGGCATTTCATGTGCTGAACGCCCACACAATGGGCCTTTCTGAGTGTCGCCTACGAAGCAGCATGCTGGGCAGAAGTCTCGAGTGGTTGGGACATTTGTGAGTATGATCTTTGCTTAGGACTGGCAATAGCAATTACGCCTGTGGAATCTGCCCACATATATCTTCAAGGCAGGATTTTGCCCTGTTACAAAGGTGAGGTATTTCTTGGCAGGATAACTAAGGGAATCAGAAAATAGTTTTGCTGTCTCTGCCACCGCAGCTTTCAAGTCCTATTATATGTGCCTTTCTTTGCTTGCATAAAGACCAAAGAATATGTGAGAAATATATTTTATAATTTGATTACCAGTTATTGATTTTTTAAATTATCAAATCTGTGTGATCCTTCAATCATTCATTGTATGTACAAAAAAAAATTGTGCAAATCTGTAATATGACACCCTGTGAAATTATTCCTATCAGCTGCCTAGATGAAACATTGTAGATATTAGACATGAGGGTTTAGACATCCACTCAAGAAAAAAGGGAAAATATCTTGCAATGATATTCCATTAGTTTATGATACTTCACTCTCACTACCAGTGAGAATGATAAATGTTTGGGATTAGCAGAATATAATTAGAACATATAATGTATATTTTTAATTATTTATTTTTTTTACTGTAGATAAAATATAGCATAGCAAACAGCTATGTATTACTGTAGATAAAATATAGCATAGCAAAAGAATTCTCTCCTGCTTTGTTACTATGGGGTATGTTTATCAAGGAAATGTGAAAGAACATGGACTCTTGCCATCTTCAACATGGTTTCAGCATTTCAGCAATTAGACAGTAATTTTCTGCCTCAGTGCTTTTGGTAGGGTTCCAGGAAAATGTGTATAATAAACCCTCTTATAAACAAGAAGATAGTAGTTGAAGTAATTATGGTGTGTGGTTCCTGCCCCCGCCACCCCCGCTAACATTACATTTTCATTTAATCTACAAGAAACTACCAGTTTTAGGAGCCTTCAGAATCACTTCAGCTGTTATTTGGACTGAGAAAGATTAGAATATAATTGAATATATTGTCAGGATCATCTTGTCTAAGGATTCACTTCTAAATCTGGAAATAAATCCAGAAGTAATTTTTGAGTGGCACTAATTTGTCTAAATATAGATACCTGTCAGTAGATTGCTTACTTTAGCAACCCACACTTAATCCTAAAACTGTTAATAAAATCAATGGATTATAGATTGTGACTCATTATTTTTAAACAGATGCCTTGAGGGATTCTAATTTGGAGTGCTTACTTTTCTCTGTTGATCACAGAAAGAGCCTAGTGTGATAACTACTATATAACCATGGCTGAATGCCTCTCAATTTTAATTCTTCTCCTATATTATAAGTTCATAATTTAGAGATTTCTAGATAATAAATGTTTTTTAAAAAAAGCAGTATTTATCATTTCTGCAATAAATGTATAAAGACTTTACTCAAGATTATACTGAATGCTAGCTAAAAACGTAGCAAGCATCTCTCCTTTAAAATTTACTAAAGGTGTACAAGAATGGAGGGGGGAAGAGTGAGTTGCCCGATGTTACAGAGAATTCAGCAATAGACGGAGAATAAAAGCTAGATATGTTTATAGTCCAGACCTGATACAGAATCATGCTACCCCTCCGATGAACTTGAACTAGAAATTAGTGTATAAATAATCACCACCATATTTTAAATTATTCTTTGCATGAGGAAGAAACCTCACTCTACCCACCTTTTTGTAAATATTAGGCTCTGGTTAGCTGCTTTGGTGATTTTGACAAATGGGCCATCTCCAGTGACTAATACAGCTGATGACGTATTTGCATCCCTGAAAGGAAAAAGACACACATGCAATTTTTAAACATTTTTAGATATTTATCCTGTTCAGTTGCAGAATGGAACTGTAATAGCTGAACCTTAGAATATCAGTTTTGCCTTTTTTTGGGGGGGGTGGGTGGGGGGTGTGCAGTTACATTGATACTATACATCTGTGCCTAGAGAGGAAATGAAACTATTTTATATCATGAAGAATCTAATGGAATAAATGCTGCCTTCCTTAGAAGTTGCTTCACCTTGCCCATCTATTGAAATCAAAGTAACTGTGGAATAAGTCAAGGGTGTCATGTTTGGTATCAAACAGGATAGTTCTTCTGAAGTGGGTTGTACTCCTCAACTCACTGCCTGGGTTTGTTTGTGGTTAGTTTTTTTTTTTTTGGTAACAGTCTTTTGAACACCAATAATTACTATTGGCGAGCTAAATTATTTTGATGTTTACAACCCACATCCAGCTTTACTTTATAGCCCATTCTGCTATGACCAGCTTGGAACATACACCCAAGAAACATATTTGCTTTCTCTTGAGGGAGCATGGGGGAAAAAAGATATCTTTGCTGACACCAGTCTAACCACCGAGTTATGATGACTGCAAATGTGTATAGAAGTCACAAAATTATTTCTTGAGAGAGTCAGTGAGAAGGAGCTTTTACCAATGTAAAAAATGAACATGCTACCAGGAAAAGCTTAGAGTATGTACACTTATTACTGGCTTACATTTTCCATGGCACATTATAGCAGGAAACTTCGATTGAATGCATGTGTGTTTTACTAGATTACTGTAACAGACCCTGTAATAGGGCAAATACTATAAACCTTCCAAGTCAAAGCTCCCACCAACTTTGCAATACTTGTGAAGATCTGTCATCTCACCTCAGCATCTTTCTTGGTCTTTTTCAGCAAAGATGCGGCAAACTACTTCCCACTCTTCTGCTTCTTTTTTTTTAAGTAAATGCTGAAATTTCTGGATTACAGTTTGGTATTTTTCTGAGCTTCTCTGTAACCACAGGGCCTTTATTAAGCTTTCCCAGCTTTTTAAAATAAAATCTAAACCTTTTTCTAAGACAATCTTTTTTTTTTGGTTTCTTAGTGAGCTGAAGCACATGATTGGAAATCTCTAAGCTGTATGAGTGACTGCAAAAATCCATCTGCTACACTTTTACTTATTTTAAATGATGAGGGTTAAGCATTTCTGTAAGTGTAAGAAAGCATACACTTTTCCTGTAGATATTCAATTTAGTAACAAGTATATAGTTTGTTCTGCAGGTCCAGAAATGCACTGTCATAGCTCTTTAATTTCTGTTATTTAAAATAATCTTTTACAAATATTGCAGGTTGTGAGAAAAATGGCCTTTAAGAAGCTAGCCTAGGTGTTAAGTAATCCTCATTCCATTCAGCATACTTACTGCGCAAAAGTTACAGAAAACATAGAAAATAGTCTTAATGTCATACACACAGATGTACAGAGATATCTGTGCAGTAAATTCCTCAGATGTTACTGGTCCTCATGTACACAAATACCCTATGGATCCCTGTGATTTCAGTCTCTAACCCTGTCTCAGATGTACTCAGTAACAAGCAGTAGTAAATGTTGAGAAATATTCAGATGATGTGGTACCATGCCGAAATAAGTATTCAGAATAAGGATAGAAGTGCAATTGTCTGATAGCTACAATTATTAAACAAACAAACAAACAAACCAACACGTAAGCAATGCATTTCCTATCTGAAGGAAACATGTTCACACATTTTGTGATTCATTGTTTAGTTCTCAGGCTGTGGGATTATGCAGTTTGCTTAATATGTGTTTGATACACAGGCAGCATTACTGTTTCTTGGGTTGATTTTGTGACTGTTAGAAAATCTAACAATGAAGTAAAGTAGCAAATTAAAAATAGAGAACACTTACTTTGGCATAAAGCAGCTTTATCCACAGGAGGATTCATATGAAGAGCTGCTGTTTTCTAAATGCTTGTGTGCACACAATTTTTTTATATGAAAATTTGCAAATCATTAATAAAACTAACCGCTATACTTTTCTGGATTTGAAATGAAGCTACTTAGGCAATGGGTTTAAGCCAAGCTTACTAGCAGTGTCTGATCCTAAGTGAAACTGAACCTACAAATCCAAAAAGATAATTGAGACATCTCCTGTGTCTTTCAAATTATAGTGCACTTTATTACTGGTGAACACTGACTTGAAATTAAGTCTATCACAAAATTATTAGGACTGTCCTAATTCTGATCCTCAATGTTGCAAACACAGCCTGAACACACTGAGAACCAGGTTCCTTCTTACATCCAGCACGTGACTCCCATTGCCTCTACACCAGAGGAAGATTTTAATATTTGTTTATAAACCTGATTTATCCATCAGATTTTTTTTTTTTTTTTTTGTGGTTCCTAGATTTTGAGGAATTATCTCCATCTCTTTCAGGCCATGTGTAATATAGTCAGCACACTAGGGAACCTGGGTCTGACAGTCACAGGCAGGGTTTTCTGAGGTGTCTGAAGGAGCTATGCATGTAGCTACTACTGACCATTCGTAATTGGGGAGGATGAAAACCTAATTGACCTCAAAATCTCAAATAAGACATTGTATTCCAATGAACTCATTTCCTTCTCAAGAATTTTGTGAGTTCATGAAGAAAATAGGGCTTGCTCTCAACCTTTCAGTCTAAACTCTCAGTCCTTCTTGGACTTTTGAGTATGGCAGAATTGGAAGGTCTGCCCCCACTCCTGGGTACAATTCAGTAAAGACCCAGCTGGCTGTGGTCCCAGAGAAACAAGCATGTTTCACAGCACACCAACAGAATGGTGAAAAGCTAAATGTACGATTTTGTTGGTTCAAGAAAAAACGATGCTAACAGCACTCAGATTTGGAGAGCATTGTCAGATGCACACAGTTACAAGTGCAAAGGGAGCAAAGCATCTTGTTCAGGTTTCTCAAGAGCATGAGTTTGTGCACCTTGCACTGCAGACTCATTAAGAACATTTGTAAATTATTTGTCTAAGCTATATTTTGTAGATGAACACATAAGCATGCCTCCAGATTTGCTTCCTGTTTGGCACATATCACAAATGCAACAGTCAGACAGTTGAAAAATGGAGGCAAAAGGATTCAAATGCGTGAATTATTAGAATCTGTATGGAACACTGCACTTTCTAGCCCAGCTACATAAATAACCAGGATATGCTACAGGACTCCTATCATTTCAGTCCTTTTCATAAATTAAACAGTAAATGAGACTAACATATGTAAAAGCAATTAACAGCTGAAGTAAATCGTCCTCGATGAACCTTAGCCTCTTTCGCTAATAAAACGTGATTCTAGGTAATTATTCAGTATAGAAGCATGAGCTATAGCCTCCTCAAGACCTGTTATTACAAACATCCATTTCGTAACGAACATGGTGCCACTTATGTGCTGCTACAGAGGGATTTGTGGAAGGCAGAAATAGTGTGATGCTTACAGGAGTTATATACATGTATATATATGAGAATTTTATCCTAATCTGTAGGATCAGTACAGCAGTACCATCTAAGATGTGAGAATGTAATACAATTTAGGTTTAAAAAAACTTTTTCTTTATAATGGGAATATGTAATAAACTGAGAAATGGAATTAGAAAGTAGTTACAAGGAAACTTAATAAGAATTTTTTAGCAAGTATATCTGTTTTATAGAGACAAACTGAAACATATTGCAACAGAATGTTATGGAGATAAAAGCCTAAGTTTTTAAAAGGTAAGAGAAAGTACCATGGAAGACAAATTTCACTGAAGACTATCAAATATAAAAATATAAATTAAACCAACAGACCACAAAATTACTAATGTCCAGAAGCTATAGAGGGAAAGGAGGCAGGGGAGTGGAAGAAAGACTCTGGAACAAGGCTACTGGCCACTTCAGAGGACAAGGTATTTGACTAGAAGAACATTTTGTCATAGTTTATATGCCCTTAGATGCATGAATAAATGAGATAACTGCATACATAAATTGCAATCAGTAATTTTAGATGCAGGTATCTAATTTTTACATAAATATTGTACCTACCCAAAGTAAAAAAAAAAAAAACAAAACCACCAAACAAAAAACCCAAAACCACCAAACGAGCACACAATCATTCAATAATTAAAAGTATTTTCAAATAACACTTGGATATTTTTCTAAGCACCCCTAACTCTGTGCTTTCTACAGTTAATTTTTCAGAATGGCATTTGTAGGCATCCTACTTTGGTCTGAGACCAACATAATGAATTGCATTTATTACTTGCATGAGTGACATTCCTACAGTGACACTGTAGGAAAGCTGCTTATTATTCAGAAGACATCAGTGAAATTGCATACAGTGTAAGTAAGGCCAGAATTTAGGCCACAAATTTTAGCTCAGAATGAAAAATACACTACTTCTGCACTCAACTCTCCACACCTTTTCCCTGGAAATTCTGAACAATGACTGAAGCCAAATCTATTGTTTTAGTCAGATACTTCTCTTCTTCCTCCCCACTCCAAGTATACCTCAAGAGAAATAGAGTTTCCTCTCCCAGCAGCTCAGGTCTAATGACAGGTATGAAATGTGTTGGGAGCCCAATAGCAGAATACCCAAGTCACTATCTTGAATTTACTTGAAATGAACATTAGTGTGATAGCAGAGCAGCCAAGGATGCTGTTTGCTCCAGCCTTACTCTTGAGCCATCTTCGTAAAAGACGTAAATGATGACATAAAGTGATAAAAGACTAATACCTCTACATCAGTCTCCCAGGGTTCTCCAATATGTATCCTCATGCCTAATCTGCCATATTCAGAGTCATCAATCCTGCGATGAATGCCATCACAGGAGGGTTTGCAACACTCATAAATTTGTTGGCACGCCAAGCACTTCATTTGCCACAGAAAAATGCTTTTGACATTTTTTTTGATGGTAAAGATACCAGTAAAATGATGAGGAAAACATCAATATACAGACTCAAAAAACCTGAAAACAAGTTATAAGGATAATGAATGTTTTTTCACTTACCCTAACCCCAGCAGCTGGCAAATACTGTCTGAAATTTGTTCATTCCAATCATCTGCACATGCCAGGTGCCACGTTCTCCCAATCCTGGCCTGTACCAGCCCTTCGGTACTTAGAGAACCATTAAACAATCTCACTGTAGACCAAAATGGACAGAAGCATTTTAGATAGGTGGGAAACCACCCTCTCTCTCCATCCAAAACAAACAGAAATGTGATATAAAGAGATTTATTATTGCAGCAAAGAACAATAAAAAGTTAAAATATGTTACAGCAATAATAAACCCAGTATTTCCAGGATCTTGTGTTCCCACAGGAAGGAAATGTCGTTATTTCATTCTATATTTCTGCCACAGGAGAGTTTCCTATCCTGTATTTTGCAAATGTCTCACTAATAGACAATAAACAGTACATTTTCCGTCAACTCTTACCAATGTTTTTTCTTAGCCAGCATTATGTAATTTCCAGATACAGTGTGAAGCTGTAGCTACACGATGCTGAGTAACACTGCAAATAAGGTTAAAACTAGACCCGACAGAAAAAAAAAGGATTCTCCAGTTCTAATTTTATGAGAATTTTCACTGTTTTTGTTGCAGCTTTAGTTAAAATACACACACACAAATAATGTTCCTGAAAACCAATCTTTCTATCAAAACTTTTCCCAAAACAAAATATTCAGAAATTCATTATTTGGGAAAAAACTCATGCTATTGGCATAGTGACTGAGGAAGTTGTACCGTAAGTTTCAAGAAAGTCACAGAATTTCATACATGTCTCAAGACCTACAGCTGCGGTTCAGACAGATGACAGCTCTTGCCAGCATAAAGCAGGGAAAAACATAAAATGCATGTAAAATCTACTATTTGCCAAAATTTTCTTTTTTTTTTTTAAACCCTAGTTTTCTAGAAAATCTTTTTCCACCAAAATACTTCCAGAGAAATGTAAAGCATACCCACTATAGAAAAAAAAAAAAAAGTAGGAATGCCTCTTTTATAACCAGAGTGCATGAATTAAACAAGTGATATACAGCGATCAATTAATGGTAAACCTCAGTCATAAGAAATTTTTGAGTAGTCTTGAAAAATTTCAGAATTGTTTGCACTAAGAGATTTTGCCAAATTACTTCTGACACCTCTCCTGTCTTCAGCTTGAACTGTAATTCCTTTTCCTTTCTCCTTATCAGATCCATGTTCTTCTCCAAACAGGTTTTTGGTAAAGAATGAGAGAGTCATTGAGCATTCAACAACTGCTTCATTCAGATGTCATATATTTTAGAATACTGCAAAGGAAAAATATCCTATGCTTTTCTTTACAGTTGCTGGAAAGTTTCAGATGTTGGAGTATTTGAAAATACCAGTTTGTGTAGTTTAAAATGCCACTTCTGATAAGAAATTGAAATTGTTTTCAGGAAAATGATCAAATGACCCTGAAAAGGCTCAATGTGAGGATGCCTAATTGAATTTTCATTTTATTTTAAGGCTTAGATTGATTCATTCCATGTTTGGATTAAATGGGTTTTTGGAAACAATTCTCTCAATTCTGTAATGTGAGGTAATTTGTTATGAAGTAATAGACAATCTATGGCAAAATAAATCTTGGGGAAAATGTACATCATGTTAATGTAGGTGATGGTTATCTTGTTCAGATCTACTTTAGCAATGGCTGAAAAAATCCATTCAAGTCCTCTTTGCTTAAGAAGAAGCTCAAGTTAATTTTATTTTATGCATTTTAAAGGAAGAATATGTTTGCAAGAGTATAGCTAATTGCACTAATGTGAACAGTGAATCCATGCCTTCAGGCATATATATATATGTACACATATACTTCCATATGTGATATATACAAACTATATGTATGCGCATGTAAGACATTGAAATCAATGAGAACTGTCATCACTCATACAAGGACACATGTGATTCCTAGAAGTCCTCTTTAAAACTTTTAACTCTTTCATTTGTGCTCCATAATAGATTGTCAGAACAGCACTTTGTCAGAAACAGCAATTTAATCTCTGTGCTAGACCCAGCAGCATGATTTTAACATCTGGTTTATATTTAAATTACTGTTTAGAGAATGCTTTTCCCACATCATGTGAAAATAAGCCGTATACTGTACACCTACTTTTTGGAAAGAACCATTTTACCAGAGGACTAAGCAACAGCAGCTGTGGTCTCCTTGTAGGAACGTCACACCCACTGTGAGCAAGGGATGCTGCTCCGGCAGCTGCACCATCCCTTCACCTTATGGCAATGCAGGCTGGAGGGTGCCATGTGCTGCAGTTTGGCTTCACACCCAAGACTATCTGGGAATTTCCAACAAAACGACTCTACACTGCAGAATTTATACTCCTGTGAATCTCTAATAAATTATAGCAAAAAGGGATAGAACTTGGGAATACAATATGAATACTGAAGGAAAGCGAGTAATGAGTTTTCATTTGATTTTGAGGCCATTATAAGCAGCCACAGTTTTAAGCACAGAGGAACTTTATACATTTTCCAGAGATCTTCACCAGCTTACACACACTGTCTCATAAAAGTGACTGGTTTTTTGGGCCCTGACAAACTCAACCAGATGCTGCTGTGTAAATTGGCATGGCTTGCATGCAGCTGCAGTGTTTTATGCTAGCTGAGGTTTTGTGGGTGTTTTTCTATGCAATTTCTACCAAATATGCATGCATTCCTTCTCTTTGTATGAAGGAAACCTTACTGCACTTTGCTTCATCAGAACCATCTTCACACTGCGGCAGGTTGTCACAGAGGTTAAGCAATGGTATACACTCCCCACTCCCACACTGATGCTCGTCAACTGCACAACCTCCTGAAGGAAAACAGGAAAGGACAATTAATTCAAGGAGGGTTTATGTTCACTGGAGATCATACAGTTCACCTGAAAGAAAAATTGAGTGGGTAGTGTTGCAGAATCTTTAATTTCCTTTTGTTTCCTTTCCTATCCATCTCTTTTTCAAAATAACAATTACTTTCAGATAAATAGAAACTAATTAAGAATAAAGCCTATGATGTTACAACTGTAGTTTATGAAAGTCAAACCCTGATCAAATCCTGTCACAAGTGACTAATGATTTCAAGTTCCAGATGATCAGCACTTTTGAAAAAGTCTAGGCCTTAAAGCATGTCAAGTCAAACATACAATGAAAGAGGCACTGAAAAACAAGAGTCTCCTTTTGAAACCTGTCAGGGAGGAAAGGTAGAAGAGACAGAAGTAAACAAAGGAAAGAATTCACAAGAGTAGGATTAAGCAACTTCAGTACCAGTTATGTAACAAAGGCAGATCAGATAGACAGTAAATCTAAAGTTATAATTCTCTCCATGTCCAAAGTGGTTTTTTGATGGCATCATCCTATATATTTACATGAAATATACAGTCATAAATTTAAATTCTATTGAAAAAGTGTTTATTTTCTTTATTTTACTTTCCTGGATTTACTGACTGAAATGTTTAATTACCTAGAAGTCTTATTTAAGGCAAAATGACTGCTTTGCTTTGTAATTTTTAATATTCATATAAAATGATTCATTTGTCAGTCATCGTGGCTTGTTGTACAATATGGAAGCAAAAGAATATGGTTTATAAAAGACCTGAACCATATTTTCACATATTCAGTGGCCATAACTGGTCAGATTTTCCATAGAACTTAGTTTTCATTTAGACAGGTTTTCTTATGATATTGCATACTGACAAAAGTGTTTCTTTTCAAATTATGATTCCTTTTAAAAAACTTTATATTTCATGGAAAAATAAAATACAAAGAAAAATCTGCTTTTATTATAAAATTAATTTATTTACTGGCAATCCTTTTATCCTTGGGCAGGCATGCTAATAATATTATTCTTTGTCCTTTGGCTGTAAAGATCATGAATAAGCATAATTCTTTTGCAAATGGAACCTTTTCAATATATTTAACCAGAACTGGCAATGGCCACTTTGAGAACTTTGCCTTGCTAAGCTTAATTTTTATTTTACAACAAAATATGAGCAAAGCTGGCTCAGCAAAGATGCTGAACCAGCTAAAAATAAAGGGCACAGTATTGCTGGACTGAACAAATGGAATAAGAAGCAGCAAAACGTTCATATGTCCATATAAACCTACCTCTTAGTCTTGCACAATGGGACTAAATGGAGTTGATTTTACAAAGGTAAATCAGTGGTTAAGATTTTTTTTTAAAGATTAAGAAGATTAACATTATCTATAAAAAAGCTACAGCTAGCTAAATGTGCTGGGAGACACTTGCCTTTTATGATATTTAAAGTAAGAAAAAGAACATAGATTCTTCTTGACTTTCTATTAATGCAAATGCATGGTATTCACACATCTCTGAATACATACTGCTTTTTCTTTCTCTGTTTTTCTGCTGTCAGACTTCCACAGAAGTAATACAAAGCCTCTAATTAATTTTGGCAAGATTTGGCCTAGAGTTAGTGTAAGTATTTGTCCTGGTAAGCATAAACTGTTCCATGTACTTTAGTATTTGGCTCCATTTTCAATGTTTTTGGAGAGCTCATTGCTGCATTACTTATGAGAGTGACAAGTCTAATTACAGTCCCCAACAAAACCAAGAGTCTTTCAGAAAGGGACTGGCTGGGACCAGCAACACTGCTGTCCAAGTATTTAAAAGACTAACTTTCTCCAGATCCTTTGCATGCTCAGGGCCAAATTTCTAAAGATGCAAGAAGGAACATACTGCAAATAGTAATCAGTTACCATGTACATTTTTCTCTTCTAGTGGATGTGACCAATAATAAATATTTTACAAACATATTTAAACACACATTAATAAAATCTTCAAATGAGTCACAAAGTCATGTTCTTTTCTGGGTCTTGTACAGGGAATAGTTCATATTTGTAACCTTAACATTTGAATATATTTCGGTCAAAATACTGAGTCAATTCTTCATGTAATTTCACACAGAGCCACAGATGATAGAGACACTGGTCCATTTACACTGAAACAACAAAACCGTCACTTTTCTTTCTAGAAAACATAAAGCAGGTGTGGGTAGCCATCAGGCTTTTTCTCTTTAAATTTTTCATATATCTGTTTATCAAGGGCTGAGAGTCACCTTCCACTCTCCACTTTCTTTTGAATGTATTTGACCAGTGGTATAACCTCTTAAATACAAGGGTTCATATGCTTACCTAGATGGTATCCAGTAGTAAAGTTTGCAAGAAATCCCTTCCTTGTTGCAGACTTGTCTGTAAGGAGGATTACTGTCATCTGGTTTGTTGTAGAGAAGACATCTAGCAATGGGTCTTGTCCTGTATAGACGGCTATTCTCCAGGAGAATATGAATACATTTAAGCTAATTTTATTATGTATTTCAAAACGTTTTGGGTTCAAAAGCAAATACTGCTATCACACAAACACAGTTATTCCCCCAGCCGCTACCAGACTGCAATGATCAAAGCTCAACTCCAAATTTGACACATCTGTATAGAAAAATATGGTTTGAGTAAGAGATTATGCTTCTGTTTGTCCACATTCATGAACAATCTTAGTTACTGAGAACTTAATTTCATTTGGATTCCATGGCAAGCTGAGTGTGTGCAAACATGGAAAATGCGATGTCACATACATTATGCTTTGTCAAGTTTTCCTCCTAATTTCTGAGACCCAAAAATTTGAAGAAATGTAGAATGAAATCAGAGGGAATTAATTTTCTTTATATTACATCTATCAGTTTGGTCCAGATGGACGAGGCTCTGAGCAAGTTGGTCTAGTGGAGGGTGTCCTTGCCCATAGCAGGGGGGGGTGGAACTAGATCATCTTTAAGGTCCCTTCCAACCCAAACCATTCTATGATTCTGTGATTATATTCATATTAGTATCCAGCGCTGTTACTTGCCCAAAAGTAAGGAATTTGGTCCTCTGCCATCTCTGACTTCAACAACATCAAGAATATTTTCCAGATCAAAAACCTGAAAATGAAGTTGAATGTTTTTTCCCTTTTCAGCATTTATGTACCACACACCTAGAAAAAAATAACACACACAAAAATCACCTTTTCAGTTGTTACATTTATTGTGTTATTTTCATGTTGAAGGATTTTGGGGGGAAAAAAAAAAAATCTCTGCTAAACTATTAAGAATCACCTAGGAGACTTAGAAGCCTAAATCTTACCTTTAAAAGCAAGTTAGGCTGTCAAGACCCAAAATTCAATTGACTCTCATTCTCTGAAACACTTTTGAAAGCTGGATTTAGATTCCTAAAACACATTCATTTTTTTTACCATTCAAGACAGTTATGAGTTTCCCTAAAATAGGAAAGGTTATTCTTTTGTAACTGTGTAAATGTCACTTACATTTTATTTGGTAGTAAGATAATTTCTGTAATCAGTCACAGAAGCCTGTCTTTCAAGTTAGATGTCTTTTTACAGAAGAAGTATTTTCTTCTGGGTAGCCTATGCTTTATCATATTTAATCCATGTGCATATATTATTAAAATCTTGTAAAGAAAGTAGAAGAAACCAAACATTTTTTAATCTGTTCATAGAATGAAAACTGTTTTCTCAGTAGTAGGAACCTCATTTGGGAACTTGTGAAATTAATACCTGGAAATTAGAGTCATATCTCAAGTGGGACAGAAACACAAAATTACAACTCTTGTGACTAGCATACCAACACAATTTTCTAGTCAAAGGTGAAGGAATGAATAATTAAAATTTCATTAAGAAGCAATGACAAAGTTCTCTTCCTTGCTTCATCCATCAACAGCACATAGTGGACCACCTTGAAGATTTTCAGTTTTGCCAGCTGTAGTTTAATCTAAATCAAGTAACACCAATAGCATAACAATGTCTTTTCACTAGTACGTTAAGGAACATTCAATAAAAAGAGGATCCCTTGAAAAATGCATACACACATTCTTTGCCTCTAGAGTAGGTTAACTATTTAAAAGATGAAATAATATTAACATGGCAAATACATTGAGTTGTAATGGTAAAATGGACATTTTCAGCACCTTGTCTGTTGTTGCATTGACATAAAGATATTTGATATAATAGGCATGATGGAATTGGTCTATCTGAACCCATTTCAAAGCATAATGCATGTCTTCATCACTTTTCAATGAATCACGATTCCTTAGCTTCTGCTTAGTGCCATATAGACTTCAGTTAAATGATCCCACCATATATAGCTTAGATTTATTTGGCTTGAAAGCATTGGACTTGAGAAAACAGATGTAGTATCCCTAACCTATATGGCTAAACTTCTTCTGAAGACTTGGAGAAGACAGACTTACAATAAGCTTGATTAGGGTAATTGTTTGGAAAGTTTTCAGAGCTGAATGTACTGTTTGGCTCCCAGAGTTCAACTGGTCCTCCACAGTCAGCTGGGAAAAAAACCCACAAATATATAATTAACCTATTGTCTTACTTTTGCAATACATTGTAACAAAGGTAATTTGGAAAACATAATTTTATGAAGAGGATATTCAAGCTAACTTATCACTATAAGGACTAAGTTATGGTGCCATTGCATTAAAACTTGAATAATGAGTTGTGAAAACAACACTCTGGTAAAAGCACTGAGGAGACAAAGTGTGTAAGAAATTCACTGTCCTTACTAGTTACAGTGTCTAAGTCAGACCTTCTGACATATACAATTCATTCCATAGTGTTATCTACAGCTATAGTTCATATCTTGCTGTTTGTGAAGTGCTAGTGCCCAGGTGCAGAACTGTATTCATGATGGGGCTGTGAGAAATCATCCCCATGTAGTTAGGGAAAGTCTGTTCTTCGTGTGATGATTATTGGTCTGCAAGCTGTGCACATGACAGAAAATATGAAGAAAGGCATGTGATACAGTCAACTGTATGCTTTACTAGTACATTAATATAAAAGCTAGAAAACGTCAAAGAAGGAGTGTTGTTCCCTCCCCCCCCCGTTAAATACAATTTCTTTATGCACTTACATTGTATGCCTTGCTTATTATCTGATTGACCTTCTTGCAGCATTACCAGAAATACTCAAGTACGAAGACCATTTTGTCAACTAGCAAATAAACTTTACAGCAAAAAAGAAATCCTTACTCTGTTATTTTTATTTCATCAGGACCCTAAAAACTTTTACAATTAAACCTTGTAAATGGTAAAAGTAGCCATTTGCTTTTCCTTCAAACGAATGTCCCAATAATAAAGGTCTTTTAACATAAATATGTATACGCACTTATATATAAAAATTAACCGCATGAAGTTCAACAAGGCCACGTGCAAGGTACAGGCACCTGGTTCAGGGCAATCCCAAGCACAAGTACAGGCTGGGTGGAGAATGGATTGAGAGCAGCCCCGAGGAGAAAGACTTGGGGCTCCTGGTGGATGAAAAACGGAACATGAGCCGGCAGTGTGCGCTGGCAGCCCAGAAAGCCAACCGTAACTTGGGCTGTATCCAGAGAAGCGTGGGCAGCAGGTCGAGGGAGGTGATTCTGCCCCTGTACTCTGCTCTTGTGAGACCCCACCTGGAGTGCTGCATCCAGCTCTGAGGGCCTCAACATAAGAAGGACAGGGACCTGTTATGATCAGAGGGCTGGAGCACTTTTGCTGTGAAGAAAGGCTGAGAGAATTTGGCTTGTTCAGCCTGGAGAAGAGAAGGCTCCAAGGAGACCTTATTGCAGCCTTCCAGTACCAGAAAGAACCTACAAGGAAGCTGGGAGGGGACTTTTTACAAAGGCCTGAAGTGACAGGACAAGGGGTAACAGGTTTAAATTGAAAGCAGGGAGGTTTAGATTAGATATCAGGAAGAAGTTCTTCACAGAGAGGGTGGTGAGGCACTGGAACTGGTTGCCCAGAGAAGCTGTGGATGCCCCATTCCTGGCTGTCTTCAAGGCTGGGCTGGATGAGGCTTTGAGCAACCTGGTCTAGTGGAAGGTGTCCCTACCCATGGCAGGGGGGTTGGAACTAGACGGTCTTTAAGGTCCCTTCCAACCCAAACCATTCTATGATTCAATGAATAAAATGTATTTGAAAGCAAATATTGGAGATATGTATGTACACACATATATACACTCGCACACTTAGACATAGCTAACTGGAATTTATATATTCAATATGTTCTTTCAATATAGAGTTTAGATGCTGGTTTACATCCAGAATATCTCAGCATCATATTCCAAAACTTTACTTCATTTGAGAAATATTATTTAACTTCACTTCAACTGTACCACCAGAAAAAACTTTGGTGTTTTCCCCCTTACACTGTTCTCAATTACTTAAAATATAAAAAGTGCTCCTCCATTTGCTTTAGGAAATAAAAGTCAAGGAAGAAGAAACTACCGTTCAAATTTTGTTTTGTTCTTTGAAGTAAAATTTGTTTTTTAACCGTCAGACTTTGGCTATACTTCAATACTGTTCCCCCCTGCCCCACATTATGGTTCAAATTATGTGTTTCATCATGTCTGTCAGTATTGCATACTCTGAGCCACTTGGTTGGGGACTGCATAAGATGCAAGTCCTACTGAGTTTGCCCACTGAATCCTATTGGGAGGAAGCTCCACTACATACAAGAAAGATTTGAACTTTCTTATGATAGACATCTTACAGAACTTTGTTTCACCAAATCACTCCTGGCAAGAAAAGTTGAACTCTTTGAAAGGAAAAGGAACTGTTAATGATCACACATTGATTAACAAGTATATTATGTTACAGCTGTATGCCTCCCAAGGAGGACTACTTTCTGTAAATACCATTAACAACAAATATTATATTGGCTTTTTTAAAATGAAACATTACTGCACGTACAAACACAGCTATTGCAAAGCTGCTTGAAGAATACGTGATTCTTAGCTTGTATCATCTGATGATACAGAGCAAAACAACCTTTCTTAATAGCAGAACAGGGGCAACATGATGAAATCTGATCTCGTGTTGACTACATGTAAGGTACATTAGTAATGGTCTTTCTTTTCCAGAGAAAAAACAATAGAAGTAATTGATTTTACTCATGTATGGAAAAAATATTTTAAAAATTTCCAGTGATCTTTATATAAATTTATGTTTAGAGTCACTCGTTAGAGAACCAAATAACAATCAGCACCAATAATCTTGGTCCCTTCATGAGCATAATAGACAATTTTCTCAACACTGTAGAACATGTTATATGACATGAAAAAATTCCTCTGTATTTCAGCCAAAACTTTAATTTACACTGACATGCATATCTTAACTGTGCAATCTACACTGTAATTTCCACACTGCTGTTTATGTTAAAAGACAGGTTATAAATGAATATGAAGATGAAAGAAATCTTTGTTTTGGATGAAAGTGAAAGTTTAGTCTTGTGCAAAAGACAAAAGCAAATCCAGCTTCCCTACCACTACCAAATATTTTTTTTTTGACTTTTCAATGAGCTTCTGTGGCACTGTGAATCATGCCATTGCCTCTTACTGAAGCTCTAAGTCTAGCAAATGAAATTGGCTCAGCTCAAATGCTTTCATCTCTTGTTTATAGACATGACATTTGTAGCGAAACCATTAGTGTTAGTAAGTTTGCACCACATCCATCAAAGTGATTTCATACTTCTTTGAAGAGGATGGATAACACTCACTTTTCTTCAGCAGGTAACAGGTAGCGTATACATAGCATGCCTCAACAAAGTTATACAAGCAAGTTAGTCTTTCCCCCGCAACAGCTTAGCCTGTGCTTTTGTATCACATTGAACGACAGTATGGATCCTATCTAATCTTAGAAGTAGTTATACGCCACATGACCACTTTCTTTTTTGAATATTGAAACTTTATCACCATAGTGTGGTTAACGATCTATAGTTTGAATGGTATTTCTTTGTGGTGTTTTCATAGTACCACTCAGCTGCTATTTACTATAGGAGTGTTATACCAATAATCATGAGACTGATGTTAGTTTGTGAGGTGCATTTACCCACAGCACCTGAAAGATGGCTGGAGGTGGCAACATCAGCCCCTCTTCACAGTATTACTTGAATGAAAACTGGAAACAAATTTGAAAATCCACTTATTTAAATTATGACTGAAACTGCTAATGTTATTAAAATATAATTTTGATGACAAGAGACACCTTATTGAATTTTACCTCCCTGCAGTTCAGGATGAAGGTGTAAAACTGAATTTTGCTCTTATATTTAGAATTTATTGGTTTCTAACCTGTCTTGATGTAGAAGATTTAGAGGTGATAGTTTTAATAGAACGGCAATATTAGTATACAGTGCTTCAATGTGAATACAATTCAAACAGTCTTTTTCTATTATTTTAACTTTAGATCATTTTAATTTTTGATATACTGTCAAGAAAGCAACTAGTTATGCTTTTTAAGTGACAGTAAATCTAATAGGAGGCAGTCCTGGAACATACTGTTTTAATGATTTGAGGCCATCTGTGAATAGGTCTTTTGTAGCTTTTCTTTCAACAAGGTTCATGCCTCTTTCAAATAAATTCCAAAGGCTTATCAGATATTTTAATTATTTTTTCCACAAGCTCTATTCATATTTGCACCTGGTTTTGCTTTCAATGTTCATGAACATGGTTAACATTCTATGCAATCTTTCCTGATTGTTTTGTATACAGTTTCCAGATTAATGAAGATGGCTACAGGTATTTTTTCATATTTTTCTCAGTGAGTTTTTTCTAACTAGCTCTACGAAACGGGAATGTTTTGAGGAAGCTTAAGTCTCTCTGCTTTCCTCCAGAAGACTCTGCAGCATGATGGGTCTGGATCAAGCAGTACAACCCGCCTGGAGAAGCGCGTACGCGATATAGGTAGAGACGTTTCATTGACTTCTGCTTGACCTGGACAAGATGGCAAAAATATGCAAACAAAATCAACCCTCCTCTAGTTCCCCACTGAACCTGGGATTCAGAAGAGGTGCCAAGAAGATAGTGAGATGAAAATATATGAGCGTTCATCAAGCAGGAAAGAAGCCCCATCCATTATTACTGGAGCAAGCACCTATTCATCACTCTTGCCTTACCACAAGGAACAGAGTTAGCAAAGGCAAAATGGAAGAAATCAGGCCTAAGTTTTGAAACATTTAATGATTTATAGAACTTAGATCAGGGATTGGAAAGAGTCCTTTGACTGGGTTTTTTTGTTCACTTGTTTCCTCCAAAACCAGAACTGCTAACTGTCCGTCTTGTTTCCCTACCTAATTTTTTTTTTTCAAAGCAAATATTGCTTTCTTTTCCTTTTTAAGGTAATCAGATATATTAAGAATAACAATACGTCCAAATGCATATTGTAAAGAATTCATTCATTGTGAGCCTTGTTCCAGATAATACTTCCATTTGGAGTATTAGAGACACAGATCGTGCTCCATTCTTAAACTATTCTGGCACTATTATAGATTCATTCCCTCAAATATGGGAGTTTTCAGCATGCATGTGTTCTCAGAGGCTGGTGAATTTTTACTTTTGAGACCTCTAGTGATACTACTATGTGACATTGCTCCTTCTCTTATTCCCTTGCTATATTTGCTTGTAATTTCAAACACAGAGGTTAAAATCTTCCTTCTCTTTCTTCTTCCTTCCCCTTCAGTGGCTTCCTGGAAACTTTACTAATTAAAGCTTTTAGACCCAGATTATGAATTCTTTAATTATCCTCCACTCTTCAAGTTTTGAAAGACACTGTACTGACAGCTTAAGCTGTGAATCTTCCACTTCTATTGCTGTCAATGGGCAGGGAACCTGATTCCTAGTATATTATCCTGAAGATAATTTTATAATGCTGAAGAGAGATGTTTATAAAAACTGAAGTCTGAAAATTATGAATCACATACACAAATACAGTAATAGGAAATGGCAATCAACTGTTATTTAGTGTTTACTTACTAGGAACTGAAGGGACAGTTGTAACAGCTGGAATCACAGTTGGATCTACATAAATACTTTCATTACACTTTCCCTTTGTCAGGCCAATGTCATCCAAGGCAATATCACTGTGACCATGCTTTTTAAAGGCATCAAAAATAACCTGAAGTTCATGAAAGAAAAAAATTAGAATTTCATAATTTAACGAAACATTTTTCAACTTCCTGTGTTGAACCATTGTCTTCTTTCTTGAATGCTTTTATTTTGACTATAACCTACACTGGTGCTACACTCATGGAATGGCATCAGAGATGAGACAGGATTCCTCACAAAACAAAACATCGTTATGCAAACTGAGTGGATCATTCTAAGGAATGCAAGTCCTTCTTCATACAAATGATGAACATGATTTAATACTATTCAATAACTTGACTTTTTACATATAAATACATATATTTTTTGAAACGCAAATTCTGTATCACACATCAGTCTAAATTTTTTCTAATCTAATGGCATATATCCATGAAAAATTTAAATTAATGTAATTTATTTATTATTTTGCTTTAATATCCACATATTTAAAGTAATCCTGCTACCAAGGAATTTGTGCTGGTCAAATACAGATAGGTATAGTGCTCTTCCTGAGATCATAAAGCACACATTTGCTGGAAATCTGATTCAGCCAGGTCAAAAATGCATTTACTTTCTCAGATAGTAAATGCGTCTTTCTGGCAGTGTTTTTCCATCAATCAAAACTGTTATAGCAGGACAGCCCATCCCAAATACCTATAAAAAGAAATTGTTTTGAATAGAGATTTGCTGAAGGAATTGTCTAGCTTAAGTGGTCTTTTTTTTTTTTTTTCCACAGATAAGTCAGGTCAGTTGCTAACCATGTGGCACCAAATACATTAGTGTCTGGAACACACTTTCAGTGAATTATTTCCCAGTTAGTGAAAATACTGCTTCAGAATCTGCATAGCTAAGTGCTTCATATCACACTCACTGTCAAGATTTTAAACTCCACATCAGATTTTGATAGGCTTTGAACACCCTTCTTTTGTGGAAAGCTGTCTTTTGGGATAACATTGATTGTCCCATGAAAACGTTAATATTTTCTGATTTCTACAATAATACTACTTTAAATTCCAGAGTAGGGAAGGGGGGAGATGACAAATAAAATGGGGATTACACTCTTCTGCATGCTAAAATTAATTTGATGGCATGTGTTACTAAGTAAGTAGTACTAGATACTATCTTTCAAACTGTGGATCATTGGGTTAATGCAGAAGAAAACCCTGATATCAGTTTAGCTAAAATAAATTTTAAAAAGAACTAGCAGTTTAACAAACCTTAAAATCAGATGTTTCATTTAAAGTTACTTGTCCATAATTCCAGTTGTTTCCATAGTTTCCTTCTTTCTGGAAAATTATCTTTTCCAAACCATCCTCATTTCTTATACTAACTCTTAAACGGTAAACATTAGTACTGTACATGAAATACCTAGAGGAGAAAATGCAGTTTTGGCAATATTAGAATAAAGTGAAATTTCATTTCAAAATATCAAGGTTTTTATATCATATTATCTATTATAACTATAATAATATGATAATAACAATAAACAGTAATGCAATAATTAAACAATATGTGATTCAAATAATAAGTATAAAAATTACTAAGTATATAATTATTAAATAATATATGTTGCTTATATATTTTATAATATAATAAGCTACCTATATTATATAGAATGGGTTTATATTATTACGACTAATTTGAACTGAGCATGAAAATAAAATGAATCATGTTTAGATTATACCTGGAAATTTTACTCTGTACATCACTGTATTTTCTGCAGAGACCTAGTTAAGCTTCATGAGAAAAAACATTTCAGGGTTACTTAGTATGATTTCTGTATGCAAATGAGTTTTGGATGCATAGTGGAAAAGAAAATACATTAAAGTTGACTGGAAGTATCAAACCTACAACAGAGTCAAAGTTTCAAGTCTGGAGTTGAGATGGATTGTAGAAAACCAAACAGAAGCAGGCTTGTATTGATGGCACACTGACTTGGATTAGTATTATACATGAAAAAAACACTATTTGGTTTTATTCTTAAACAAAGTACAGGTTTAGGAATTATGTAAGAATACCAGAAGCTTAGACAAGATGAATCAGACGAGACCAAAGGCAAACTAAGAATCCGGACTCTTTCTTCTCCAAACCCAAGTCCTATGGGAGTTGAAATATAAAATCCTGCAAGATAAAGAGCACATTTTAGTCAGTACACAATTACTGAGGTGTTTTTTTTTTTAATGAGAGTTTTTACCTAATATCAATTATGTCAAGCACAGATTGTGTTGCATGACTTCGAAGACTTCTGACACAACAGTGTGAATGATTATCCCAAGTTATATTAATCAGTCAATGTCATATTAAAATGAGCTTTTAAGATTGTTTGATACTCCTTAGAAGTAAACATGAAATGGGAAACTAGTCCTTTTGAAGTCAGTGGAAGATCTGCGTTTTATTTAGTGAAGGCAGTGAGTCAACGGAGCAATTTCTACTTATAAAAATGTCTTCCTCTTTGATGTTACTTGTGATTTTGCAGGAGAATTTCCTGATATTTTTATAATTTGTATCCACATAATAATGACAAATACGGGTTGCACGTTGCGTGGCGTGACAGAATGACTACATGGTTATTTTATAGCGAGGTGAAACATTATAAACAAGAAAAATACATTATTTGGGGAAATTGTTTTTTAGCTTTTTGAGTTAATTCTTTGCAGCTGGAAATTTGGACTTCTTGCTTCCTTGTGAAAATATAATGTAAGGCTAGGCTGCAGAAACATTGTGATTTGTAACAAGAAAAAATTGGGCAGACTTAGAAGTCCTAAACATAATACTTTACTGAAATTATGGCTCTAATCTTAGATTTTATTATTTCTATCTAATACATATATATGCAAATGTAAAATTAATGAAGTCTACAAATAAGCATAAACATAATTATGCCATTTGAATTATATATATATCTATCTACACACATTGTATTCTGTTATTTATGCTTCTAGATTAGCTAGTTCTTTTATGTGGGATGTTAAAGTACCTGAAAATTACTTTGAAATCTAAATCAGACCTTTCTTTTCCTGTGATGACTTAGAAAGCGTGCATCAAAATAAAACTTGGTGTCTAGCTTTAATAAAATGAGAATAACATTCTTTTTCAGAAGAGATCTTCATGTAATCAAAGTGACAGGACTCTGTTTCAATTCTCTGAGGGCTGAATTCAGGATCAATTCTTGAGTATGTATTAAGTTTTTTGCTTTTCAAGAACAGCAAAATAAAAATACACTGTCTCAGTGAATGTAAATAGCTAGATATTAATGATACAGCTCACATTTCTTTCTTCAAATGCAGCTTGTAGAAATTTGAATATTCAATAATAGCAACATTATATATAGCAACATTACATGTGTCAGCTTAGATCTAGCACAGTGAAACAGAGAGCTCCTAAAATAAATTAGCACTTTCAAGAGAGCTAGAAACTATTATCAAGTGTTTTGAAACATTAAAAAATTTTTACGTTCTTTCATCTGATTTGAATTCTAACAGCCAAGTAGGGAGAAAAAAAGCATCGTGAAGATTCTTTAAAAAATGTGCATTTACTCAGAGAGAGGTGAATAATTTCTAGCCAATAGCATGCTAAATATTTTTCTTTTCCTGGGAGAAACTTCTTCTGGAATAATTTGTAGTTTTTCCAGTTATACAGAACTCATTCAGCAAAAATTAAGTCTTGTATAGAATACATATAACTATTGTAAAATTGAAATTATGTTAGAATAATAATTGTTCTGGTTTAAAAATGCCTGTAAGATAATTGAGTCCAACTGTCAACTGTTAATTTTATCTGGACTGACAGATGAGTTGAGAAAGAGATTGGTTTTCCTGTTGAAGTAGGAAAAAAAAATTGGAGTCTAATTCTGGGAGAAGCATTCATGATACACATTCAAAATCTGATTCCTCTCAGTATTGTCTTTTTAATTAAAACCCATATTTGATAAGATCACTCTTCCAATTACATTGTTTTGCTACAGCAGTTGCAACCACAAGGATGTCAACAGTAGATAGGGATGAAACAGAAGTGGTTTCCCTAAAACGTAACTGTACTTGTTTTTTATCCTTACGGTAAACATGCAGTTATTTGACCTATAACACTCTTGCATAATATTTTTTTTTTCTCAGATGATGCACTGACATATTAATAACATTGAGACTTTTCAATACCTCACACTGGAATCACTTTATTAATCACCTTTATTTCTTTTTTTTAGTTTTGGTGTATTTCTGTAAGATGGCAATTGGTAGCATAAAACATTTTGTCTGGTAGCCCTGACTCATTTTTATGGCAGAATAAAACTGCATACCAATAATACCACTCTGAAGAATCCATTGTACAGTGGTATAACATAAACTAAATCAAGCTTTCCCTTTAATCTTTAAGCAACTTGTATTTCATCTTACCTGACATGTTGCCAAATGTATGATCAAAATCAGGACCACTCATAAAAGGAAAGGTAGGGCCCTGAACTCTCTCCCAGTCTGAATCATCATCTAAATCTTGTATCCAGTAACAAAAGCCATCTTCGAAAGTGCAACTGACTTTCTCATAATCTGTGAATAAGAACGTCTAGTAAATAAAAATGAAAGAGACATAAATGTTTTCTCAGAATTACATGAGAATGAATGATGAACAATGTAAATTTTTTAATGTTTGAAAACTGGAGCCCATGGTGACTCAATTTACTCTTCTGTGCAATGCAACTCAAATAAATATGTCACTTGTGCTTGTTAACAAAACGCTATCACTGAAGGTGGCCCTACATGTCCTTGCACTTACTCATCAACCTTCTTATTTGAACCTTCACCAGTAATGTGGTGGGTGAATGAGAAAGGACATCTTGCATAGCTAACACCAAGGGCTAACCCTGATCTTTTCCTCTTTTCTTTGTCAAGGCATGGATTGTTCTGGCTGAAGTGGCTCACCACCAGACCCAAATGCTCAGAAGATAAGTGCTGTGCATCCCCCTACTGCTAGATACAGGCCTGTAAACCTGTGAACAGTCTTACTAAAATCAATGACTCAATTTTTAAAACAGTATGAAATTTCTCAAAATGGATCTTGTTAGTGAACTGAGGTCAGAAAATACTGCTTCCCTTTTCATCTCCATTTTGTCAAACCAAAAATATAGTTTCACCAAATTTTCAGGGTAACAGACACACACACATACAAAAAGAGCACTTACTGTTTAGTTCATTTGCATTAAATGTAGTGTATGTTGCATTAAAGCCACTGTAATTTTCAGAATAATCGGATATAAACTGTGCTGTAGCCTCATGAGAAAAAATGTAAATTGTGCCAGGATGAGTCCCTGAAAGAGAAGCTGAGAACAAATAGAGAATAATATAGTCAGAGAGGAAACCATCCCATGTACATTAAAGTCCCTAGTGTGTCACAAAAATACAGTGGATTAGCTTTTTGAGTCTTGCAGAATGCTTTCCCTCTTGTACTGTGATCAAGCCTACAATAGCTTCAAAATCCTGAAGGCATTTAGCTGTTTGGCTGCTATATAAATATTCTGCATATCCCATCTCTCATATCCATCAATATGGATATCATCTATTGGAGACATGTCTCTTAGAGTACACATATTCAACACTATAATCTTTGTATCTCTGCTTATTATGTTGTAAATGCTCTCAAAATTTACAGAGATGCACTCTGAAACTCTAGAATCACAGTATTGATTACACAGCTTTGTTATATATACTTCCCAGTTTAACAATTAGCACATACACTTGCAGATATTCAGACTAAGGAAACTGTGAAATTGCATAGGAATTTCATTTTGTGATGTATGCATGAAGGCATGTAGCACAGGAACAATTGCAATGTTCCAAAAGTGACTGGACAGAGTGCTAGATAATCTCATCTAGGCTCCCTTTTCCGTGAAATGTTGAACCAGAGGATCGTTCAAGGTCCCTTCCCAACCTGGGCAGTTCTATGACTGAATGGTAAAATGTATCTAATTTTTGACTTTGAATTATAAATTAATTTAAATTCACTCAGATAATTCCCGTATGTGTGAAATGAGAGGTACAAGTCATCAGACAGTAAACCAGTTGCTCCTCCATCTAAAGCTGATATGATGCCAGGCAACAACAGTTAGACCAGTGACCATATTCAGGATAAAATAAATCCTGAATTCCTCATTGTTCTGTGAAAGTTTTTGCCTCCGCTTTTTCTTTTCTGAAGTCCTTGCCCAATCTTGCACAGATAGAGAGACTTTGCTTTTCTCAGGAAGAGGTATTTTGTTGGACAAAAAGCTGAACATGAGCCGGCAGTGTGCACTGGCAGCCCAGAAAGCCAACCGTATCCTGGGCTATATCCAGAGGAGTGTGGCCAGCAGGTCAAGGGACCTTGTCTCCCCCTCTACTCTGCTCTTGTGAGACCCCACCTGGAGTACTGCATCCAGCTGTGGAGCCCTCAACAGAAGGAGGATATAGACCAGCTGGAACGAGTCCAGAGGAGGCCATGAAGATGATCAGAGGGCTGGAGCACCTCTCTTATGATGAAAGGCTGAGAGAATTTGGCTTGTTTAGCCTGGCGGAGAGAAGGGGCCAGTACCTGAAGGGGCCTACAAGGAAGCTGGGGGAGGGACTTTTTACAAGGGCCTGTAGTGACAGGACAAGGGGTAACGGGTTTAAATTGAAAGTCGAGAGATTTAGATTGGATATTGGGAAGAAGTTCTTCCCGGAGAGCGTGGTGAGGCACTGGAACAGGTTGCCCAGAGAAGCTGTGGATGCCCCATTCCTGGAAGTGTTCAAGGCCAGGCTGGATGAGGCTTTGAGCAACCTGGTCTAGTGGAGGGTGTCCCTGCCCATGGCAGGGGGGTTGGAACTAGATGATATTTAAGGTCCCTTCCAACCCAAACCATTCTATGATTCTATTTAGCTATTTGTGATACTATATATTTGAAAGAATGCCAAATTATTAAGATAATGGGCATCATCTTCCATACTTTTAATTATATGTGTGTTATTTTCCTTCGTCCTTTTCAGATTCTTTTACTTAAGTGGAGAGTCTTAATCTGTAAATGTCTTGTAGTCCTTTCCTGTACATTTAGTATTTCCAATACCTGGAAATCTACCCCTCAAATTGCAAAGTTTTAGGCAATCCACTGAAGAACAAGTCTTTAACATTGTCTTTGTGGTATCACTGGTCATCCCCACAGCAGTCCTTGATAAGGTGTAAGTTCATGGATGCTGCAAAGGATATTATTGAAGCAATCTCTCACATCTAAATTGAAATTCCCAAGGGGGGTCAAATTCAAAGCAGTACTGAAAGGGTAGAATTTCTCCATTTTTTATGAGTCTTTTACTATTTCTCATTCTCTCTCATCTTCCAAAAAAAAAAAAAAAAGTATCTTATCTCTATATATTTATCTTCAACTGTATGTATTCCACCTCTGATGGAATTCAGCTGGATAGACTGAGTCTTGTGTAAAATGGGTAAAATCTCAGTTTTCCACTATAGAATATAGAGACAGAGATTAAGGTGTCATCAGTATTTCAAAGTCTGAGGAAAGCAATGCTATACTGGTAATGAATTTTAGGGAGTATCATAGTACTTTGCCCAACAGTTTCAGTTTAGATGCTTTCCTTTTATGTTACTATGTGATGTTACAGGATTTTCTGACAACGTATTTCTAATGAAACATGGACCCCACAAGACCATGGCTTTGGTCAAATTATCAAAATTGTTCAAATAAGATCTTAAAAAAAAGGTATAGCTATTGGGGAAGCTTTTATCTGATCACTTCATAAGAATAGTCACATACATCAAGGTCAATTGTCTAAGAAGTTAACACAGATGCCTTCTCTCAGTTAACCATATACCTGAATTTTTTTTCACTTGAAAACACCTATTTCACTACTTAAATTTATTAATGGAAAGGTAATATTAGCTGAAAATAAGCTTACCTCTTAAAATCTTGTTTTGTCCAATACCTTCAAAAATATTTAAATTGTCAGTATACTGTTGTGTTTCAAAAGAAGTGAAGTTCAGTTTAATGGATAGCCCCTGAGGCACTCTAAGATATCAAGAGAAAAATAAACATCAAAACTGCAAGTTATGTTCTAGTAATTTTTTTTTTTTGACTGTAGTGAATTGATTGCAAACTTGAATTATGTTAAGTTCTGAAACAACGTGAAATTACGTTAATCAAGATGGCCTATTTGGCTAACTTCTAGTTTGTAAAATTACCAAAGCAGTAGGCCATGAATGTTTCATAACTTCAGAAATACTCCTTTACACATTGGAGTTAAGTATATGTCAGGAACTGAATCTTCTAAAATTTGGACTATGATATTCTGCTGAACAGGTCTTTTGTGTTTATTTTTATCTGCATATCATTAATTTACAGTTACTTTTTAATACATTTTACTAATAGATAACATCTCACTGCTCAGGTAGGCTTCCTAAGGTCAGAGCAATGGTATCATGGTATCAGTATGAATAGAAAGATAGCAAAATCTGTCTCCTCAAAAGTCCAAAATAAAGTCTCCTATATCAAGACCAGGATTTGCATGGAGATTTGTTCCTTGTTTGGGAACTTGTCAAACCTAATGATCACCCAGTTAGTTTAAGAACAGTCACTTAACTAAAAGTGTAAGAAATGCTGGGTTTTATTTTTCTGCTGTTACGTTCTTTCAATAATCTACATTTAAGTAGTTCTCCCATTGCCTTTCCCATGAACATACACAGTAGTCCAAATTGTAAAACCCTAATGCAATCAGCTTAGATTCCTATGCCTCTAGTTCGTTGTTTTCTGGAGTTGAGAGACCCAATGTAGACAGTTTTTCAACCAAAATCTGCTGGTGCTTATGAGTACCAATTAGTAGAGAAGCATGAAGTAAATATTTGAATATTTGCATTTGCTTTTTTCTTTCATTGTTGTTATATTGAGAAAAAATATCCTTAGTTTGAAAAGAATAAACATGCAGTTGAAAGATAATCTTTCAGGGAAATATTAAACATACTATGCTTACTTTTAAAGGAGAGAAAATACATCTTCATTTGGGAAGGAGTTAAACAGAGTGAAAATGTAAACGTTTTTCCTAAAGGCAATGGAGAAATCTTTCAAGACTAAGAAAGTAAAAGAGAAATCAAATCTTAGATATATTATAGGGTGACTTTAAAAAAATTTTTATAGGCATAATAAAAATATTAGGACAAAATGTCACTCATTGGTTACTGGATAACCCAAAAGATAACCTCATACAAACAATTCTGTTTGAAAGGGAGATAAAATTTGAGTACTGCATTGAATTTTTCAGGCCTTTACTGCCAGTGTTGACAGTTTTTTTAAAAACAGATAACTGGAAAATAAAACCAGATCAATTGTGATTGATCAACCTGTAATTACATGGATCTGCAGCACCTGTACTATATTATATGCAATTACTCAGGTTTCTTTCAAAAATTAAGGTTTTGTTAGCTACATACCTGGTATAGCTCTCTACCTAATACAATGCTTCTTGCAGCTATAGCAGTGTTTGAAGCAAAATTAACAGCTTAGAATTAAGCAGCGCACTTGAGAAATCGTTATTTATCATGCTCAAATTCTGTGATACCTTGAACTGAGGAACAAGTCAGGCTTATATACTGAATGATACAATCTTGTGCTTCTCCTGTGGCACACCTATATGTTAAAACCAGGTGTAGCCAGCGATTATTGGTGAATAGTATTGCTGAAGATGAGAAGGAACAAATGTAATAAACAAAGAGAAAACCATGAATTTTCCTGAAGTCCTGAAAAAACTCAGAGGAGCCATGGAAATGAGAAGTACAAAGTTTATGCAATTTTAAAGGCATTCCCTTAATCTCCTTTGAAACTCTTTTACCAAATTAATAATTCTCAGAATCAAAGCACAGCCATTATTACAAAGCCATAATAAGAATTACCTCCTTTCAAAGCAGTAACTTCTGAATTGGCAGTCATTGTAGGAATGTTTAGGAGCTTCCAACTTGCAATCATCTAACCTATGTTAGATGTGTACCTTAGGATGAGATTTATCACATACTATGGCTGTCTTTTCTTCTCCATGACCTATGAAGTGGACCTAGACCATCTGTCAAATACCTGTCCCTCCCTGTAGGCATGTATACCTGATCAAACAAATTCCACTTCTTGTTCCTAGCTCTTAAAAGCCATTTGGTGCTATTATGTCAAATGATAACTCATGCATTTTTAAAACTTATTCCTAAATGACTTAGAAGCAGAGGTGCTGTAAACTCCCGCATGAAATGTGTACCCATAAACTACGAGGGAATTCTTGAAAATTCCGACTGTTAGTTATATCATACAAAACCGTTACTTAAAGTCTAGTATTTAATGTTTTGAAACAAATATCTTGCAATTATTTTGAGTTATGTGATTTATTTTGAGCTTACGAATATGTTCCTGTGCATGCATATAATACACAATATTTCTCAAAATTATACCTTCAAATTTTTGTAAGTGGGAAATCATTGATACAGTTCTGGGTTTTAAGCGTGCAAGTTTAAGATAAGTTACATAAATACAAAGGAGAAAATGCTATTATATATTTTCCATGCTGGGGTATTTGGGACTACAAACAAATGGCATAAGGTTGATATGCAGGAAAAAAAATCACCTAAAAATAAAATTAAAAAAAAGGTATGTAGAAAAAAGGACTTACAGTATAATCCATTGGCAAATAATATTTGCATTATATGGTTTTGGATAATTCGCAGAATGAAAAAACCCAGAGGATTCAGTCAACATAAATTTTCCATCACATACTGCAGCTGTAAAGATATAATGAATAACATTTGTCAAAATTGCATTTGGAAAACAGAATCTGAGCCAAAATGAGGCGATCTTAGACACTGGGTTACATGGATTACCTTTGAAATGCTTTGTAAGCAACAACAGGATGACAAAGTAAAACAGATTACCAACTTACTCTTACTTCTCATTCTGATAACTATTTGATGTCAAAGTGCTATATGAGAAGAAATGCAGTAGAGATATTTCACTTTTAAAGTATAGAAAATCCAAATAATCCAAACTTGCTCAAACCTATCCATATAATTCAAGTCCAGCAGATTCAACTAATCCAGTTCTGTTCTTTCATTTTATGTTATACATTTTTAAGGAAACAGGATCTTATCTACAGCTACAGCATCTTATCTACAGCTACTCTGGAAACTGTGTTTGTACTACCAGAAACAATTTGATATCATGTGAATAAAAGCAAGGGATACAGTTGCCTATCACTATCTCTACTTTTATGAACTTTCTAGTTTCTCACCTTATATATTACTAAGTACTCAAAAAGATAAGTGGATATCCCAAGTTTCCTGCCAGCTATCGAATTCATTCTCTGAAGTAAATGTCATCCACCATCATAAATACTTTTAAAAAGCTTTTATTAGTTTTGTTTTCTTAGTCCTGCTATTCCATTCTATGTATGTTCTTCAGTTTAAAAATCAGTTATTTAAAGAAAATATAGTATTAAGCATCAGCACGCTTGGAAAAACTAATATATGTAGAGCTGTTTTATTTCAGCAGACACTGAAGCACTGTTGAAGCCTTTGCTGCATCTCTTGAACATTATGTTAGGAATCTGTCTGATGTTTCTGTTCAGTTTTTCAGAAAGCATCATAGAGCTTTCAAATAAGGATAAAATCAGTACCATACATGATTATCGTGAGAGCTAAGGACAAGTTCATCAATTTGAGGCACATAATCAGAAATTAGACAGAGCTTTTCATTAACATCAGAAATCAAATCATACCTACAATGACTAACTAAATTATGAACGATCAATCATATTGAAAATTAAATGGAAGTTTTATTGAGCATATTCCTCCTCTGGGAAATGGTATGTAAAATGATAAATTTGCATTCCTTTTCTGTTCATTTTGTAAGTGTAAAATTCTTTCTAACTACCACTGTAGTAAACACAACATAAAACTTAAGTTTTGCTTCAGTCAGGCTCAGGCATGCAATGTTAATAAGACTGTGCAGAATTAACTTCACTAATGATATGTCTAATGCATTGGCTGGAATAGAAACATATTCCCTTTTACAATCTTCATTGCCTTTGAAAGGAAAACAGAACATAAAAGTTTTTAAATACACAGCGAAAAAAGGTCCATGAAAGAGTTACTATTCTGTATAACATTTTTGTCAGAATAGGCTACATCCTTAGAGCTGAGTATTGGCATAGAAGTACTTTTTCTATCCATTTTATGCGTTTCCTGTCCTTAACCAGTGCCTAATATTTATAACCATTTCCCACTGAGAAGAATAAAATCATTGTGAGAAGGAAAATGCCCAGCTTGTTATTCATGAAGTGTGCAAAAAGTAGTACAGTTAACTAGTGGTTAGCAAGACACATCCTGATCTAAAAAGGAGTTTATAGCACTGGCAGTAATAAAAAGAGATATAGAGTACTGTTCTAATAAAATTTATAACAGAAGTTTACTCTTGTCAACAATTAGTTTCTGTTCTTGTTTCCTTTTATTTGTTTCTTCTTATCTCTTAAGAAAGAGTAACTTGAAACAGAACAGAAAGATTCAGGCAGATGTCCTCAGGGAGCTCATACACAGCGTAGCAATAGTCAGTGCTCAGTATCTCAGGTATGAGCAGGAAGATAGTTGAGACTGGTCCTATTTCCCTGAAGAACCACCCAGTGTTTCCTTGTTGCAGGGAGGAGGCAGCTGTGGACAAAGGCAGGCAGGGGCACAGAAACCATTACGTTTCTGCCCCCCCGGAGCCCTCAGAGAAGCCTCAGTTGTTCTCCCAATGAGATGTGAGACATCTTTTGTAGGAACCACTTTCACTTCTTCCCCAACACACATCTCACTGTCCATATCTATTTACTTATGTTGTATACAGGGCACATGGGGAGGGGTTAACCCTGTTATCCTTGAATTGCAGGGAGAAGCTCCCCAGACTGCCCAGATCAAGCCCACATATTTTACTTGACAGGACCATTCTGTGCCAAGGGCAGTAAATTACTTCCTGGCTTACATATGATTAATCTTTCTCAGTACTGTAGTGATGCTGTGAGGTAGGTAATCAGAAAACATTAGCCTAGACATAACTGCAAAGGGAGTCTGCAGAGAGAAACACCTCCTGGGGTCAGCCTCCAGCCTTCCCTGCCTTACCCTTACATGTCACATGTCTGGCATTACTGAAAAGCAGCCATTATTAATAGATGTTGTTCAGACTTTCCCATTTGTCTAGAGACCCTTTCATTGAAACTGCTAACTGCACTTTTGCAATGCCTTTTGTTACTGCACTGCATTGCAGAGGCAGAAGGAAGCCGCCCAAATAATTTTAATCAATAAAACAAAACAAAAAAAAAAGATCGTGTTTAGTTACCTGAATCTCTGCTAAATATCTGAGATTTAACTGACTTCTAATGCAGGAAAAGATTATTAAAATTCACCCTCATATCCTATATATTAACACCACTAACATATTCTAAAATCAGAAGTACTAGAGGAAATAATAATCAAGATGAAAAAAACAAAGCAAGTTGTTTAAAGGGCAGGAACTCCATTGTGTGTAAGAGCATTTGTAGCACAAATTATGAATTGGCTGTAAATCTCATCGTGGAACATTAAAGCACTTCTGAAAATCTGGACAATTTTAGCTTTTATATGACTGTATTAAGTTACTCTAGGGATGGGACATAAGTGAAAAATCAAAGACATGGAAAAATTGGCAGGTATCCCAAACGTGCACATGGCTTATTGCCACTCATTCCACTGGTTTTGCAAAGTCTAAGAAACCTAAATATGTACATGTAGAAAATCTCTGAGTTTTTGGATGGAAAATTTTAAGACTGAAAATGTAACCTAAGAGTGATGGAGCAATGATTTGTCCTCCAGCCAGAATTGTATTTCTATAAGGTTATGAGCTGACATTGCTGAACTAATGGTAACTGAATGAATTTCTTGGAAATACCAGGCATCAGTGGAAATGAACAGGGGAAAATCATCTGCCTGAAGTGGACATTCTGCCTATTTTTACTTATATGCACATCTCTGAAATTTGCAGCTCAGTTGTGCATATTCTTTAGTGACTCTTAAAACATTGATTAGGAAATAATATCAGTTACAAAGGAGCAGGGCATTCACAACATATTCAGTAGAAATTCAGGGAGAGATCAAAATGAGATCCAATACCCATGAGTATAAGGGGCTATGCGTCAGTTGAAAAATTCTATTCAAGCCCATTTTCTAACTTAAAACATTGTGCAGCCTCCAGGGCACAGCTGAGTGATGTTTACATAGCTTTGACTGCAAACAGTGAGCTTATTTTTGTCTGTATCTACCAATGTATCAATATCAATTGAATTCTGCCCTATATAACAGGTCTGACAGTAATATCTTTAATAAAATGTGAGCAAAACTTGTAAACTCAGACCTAATAATTCATGGTAAATAAAAATAATTTATTTTGATGAGATGTATAATGGTACTTTTTAACTAAAAGGATCTGCACTTTTTTATTTAGCTCTATTTAAAATAAAATAAATGAACCCAAACAACTAACCCTAAAGAAAATCCATGTCTCAAAACAACAGTATGATGGTAGAAATGAATGACTAAGTAGAGCTTTGGGGTTATGCTACTTGGATGCTTGCAGTGGAACAAAGTTCTAGGTAGGCCTACTTTAGGACCCTCCGATTTCCTCAGCTACAGCAGGACCTGCACAGAACCCATCGTTATTATGATCTAGCTAGATGCAGCTGCTATGCTAAACAGGCATTTGGAAATATTTCAGTGGATATTCTTCTGAAGTATTTTGATGGATATTTTCCCCCAAAAGTTCTAAAAATCTCCTGAGTTGGCTGAACTGAGAAAAATGCAGGTAATGGGTAGGTCTGCAATTCACTTTCTTTTTCCTGAAGAAAATTCCACTTCTGGCAGAAGGGGCCAGCATGTCAGCAGCCTTCAGAATCAGACTTGCAGATTTTTTAAAAGAAATTGCTCTTTTACTTGCTTATTTGATTTTAAGCCAGAGCCCAGCTTTTTACGTGTTTCTGAAAGCTCAGACCTGACTGCCCTCAACATTCTCAGGAAAGCTCAGAAGATGTTTTCAGAGCAGAAGGGAAATAAGCTTTCCAGATTTCTAGCACCAAATTCTATATTTAAAAAACAAACAAAACACTAAGGGAGTTAATTGCTCCAACTTAAAAAATTTTTGCAAAGTTCTCTTTGCAAGAAAACTTTACAGACTTTTAACTGAGAGCTGACAGTGCAAAAAACCTTAAGAAGCATGCCTCCCTACCAAACTCTGCACACACACTTTGGTAAGCAGCAACTTAAACTCCTGGGTACAATTTCACAGTGTTCACTGCTACCTGGAGCAGAGGCTGCTCTGCACAAAAAGGTGCTCAGGGAAACTAGGCAGACAGATAAAGGCAGGTTTCAGGTTTGTAGAATTTTCACAGAATCACAGAAGGGTAGAAGTTGGAGGGCAGCTCTGGAGGTCATCTGGTCCAACGCCCCTACTCAAGCAGGGCCACCTAGAGCCAGTTGCCCTTATTTTCACATCTTCGTCTTGCACCTCTCATTCTGGTGCCTGCAACTCAAATATTTGTGTCCATGTCATACAGACAATCCCATTCCAAGTACTCAGTGTAGCAAGATGCAGGTGGGTGGCCAAAAACCAGAAGTCCTGCCAGAGCTCCATCCTGCCATGGCAGCAGTCACACTTGCTTGCCCTGGCTGCAAAATACTACCAGTGCCCTCTCCCTCAGCCCCATCTAAGTAGCTGAATGTAAAATATCGTGTATCTGAGCATACCCTGTACCCTGGGAAAAGCTCTTTGTAGTTTTTTGTGTGATATTCTTAATGCTGGAATCAAAAGAGAAACCTCTCTTCTGATTCCAGATGTCCCATTAGGTGGTTTCTGATAATAGGTAACGTGACTTTATAGCTGTATAGGTTCATAATTTTAATTTATTTGGAAATAACATTATTTGATATTACTGGTACATAATTTCATAAGAAATTTCTACAATATTTCAGAATTTAATTATGTTCTCATGTTTTTAATATTTATGTAGCAAACAATTTACAGTTAGATTATAATATTTCTTCATTAATAATTAATTTCTTCATTAACAAGAATTTTAAATAAAGTTGTTTCCATTTACAAGATAAAGATTATGACAATCATTCTTGTCAGTAGTTTTAGTAGAATTGATTTGGATTTCACTGTGCAGTTTATTGCCTATAAACTATTTACAAACTACTGACAGGTTTAAGTATGTTTAAAAAGACTTATTTCCAGGGATCTACATTCTTACCACATCTTTTTTCAGATTCATCTGACCCATCCAGGCAGTCCAAGACTCCATCACAAAATAAATCTTTTCTAATGCAGGTTACACCATCATCACAAAGTTCAGCAGTTGGCAAACACTGAGCTGAAATAATAAGGACAACAGCAATAACAGCACAGCAGTAATGCACTTTCACTACAAAAGAAAATTGACTTATGTCTGGTTACTCTAGCACAAATCAAATCAACCACTCTACTGTGTTTTGCAAAACTGCATTTTTAGAAGTCTGAAATGAAACAGAAACAGCATATACTAAACAGACAAATCTGGCACAGAAGGAAGGAGGTTCTCAGAAGTGAGACTTTTTGAAACTGAGCTTGTAAGGCTGGAATAAAATTTCCATGAATTCCCATTTCCTTCTAATGCCCAAATAAACTACTTTAAATAACATTTTCCAATTTCTTATGCTTGAGTAACATGAGAAAACTGTACTCTGGCTTAAATAATTGTGAAAAATTTCTGCTTTTAATTTCTTCAACACATCACCATGTTGCATTTCATCAAGATGAAGATTTCTTTTTTTAATTAAACATGATATCTTGAAAATTAAATCTTTAAGATTGGATTTTGAAATACCAGGAATATCAGAAATCCTATTCTTTTCAGATTTGCAAATTAAAGAGAAAATTTCTGCAAAAAGAATGTATGGGCAGATCCTTAAATCTGGAATAACACTAACAGTATTCTCTTACAGTGAAAATGTTCATCCGCTGCAAACTTTCTGTGTTGGTCTTTAGATGGTTTTGCTCTTAGAAATCTATAGAATTCAAGTGGGTTGTACCAAAGCGAATAAAAACATGAAGCTGAAATTATATTCAATTCTATGTAAACTATTCACCTAGCACTATTCATATAGTTACTTTAATTCAGTAAATGTTCATTGGAAAAGGTCAAAAATTCTTATGCAAGAAGGAGAAACATTAATTTGTAAAACTGATCTAATATTCCTCTGTTAAACTGACATTCCAGTCTCTAACCATTATTGCTCGATCTATTTTTTCATAAAACTGTTAGTTCTGTAATCAGATTAAGTAAATGCTTGTATGATGTTTTATTGTATGATATCAGTGTTAGTGACAAAGCTGGACGTTGATTTGGAGGTACTGTAGCATTTCAAAGTGCTTTACAACACACTTTCAGTGTCAGCAATGCAGACAGTGTAAAGCAAAAGAGCTGCCATTTTGCACCAACCAGTAATTGAAGCAAACCAAACATACTTCAGCCAAGTGGTAGAGGTGATACAGTGCCAATAAATGGTCACAGATGAACTGAGACAAAACCGTGCATTCTAAACCCAGAACAAAACCTCAGCCAGTAGTCTAGGAATATCTTTTGCACAAGCCCAATATGCAAGAAAACATTTTACGTTTACATACGACATGATCAAGTCTAATTTTTGTTCTTCAGCTCTGAAAACTAAACAGCATTGCCACCTACTGGACAGAAAGAAATTAACATTTTCTAGTAAAAGCAAATTGCCCTACGTTGCAATATAATTGCTATACACAACTAAAAAATGGCAGTAAATATATTAGACCCATTTGAAAATTGTTACAAATGCCATACATATTTCAACGTTTAATAAGGATAGGGCAGGATTTCAAAGATTCAGATGGCTTGGCTTTCTATTCATTGGAAGTCCTGTAAATTTTTTTTTTCCCCCATAAGCTCCAAGAAATAATAGGAAATAAAACTAAGCAGTCAGTATGAGTATCAATATACACAAAACATATACCAGTTTTGTAGCATGTACAGTCTTGGGAGTCTTTGAAGAGATCTCCTTAGCCAACTTAAAGCCAAACCCACATATCGTGTATTTGTAGGAACAGGACGTGAGAACGGAAGGATTCAAGAACAGGCTGTATGCAAACAGTGTGATTCTAAGATCTCAGACTCAGAGTGGTTTGGGTTAGAAGGATCTTCAGAGATCATCTACTCCAACCTAGACTGTTACATATAACCTTCCTGCTTCTTCCCATACGCAGCTACCTACCTGCACTTGTTGAGAACTTCTTTGTGGTGAGCCGTCCTGAAGCTGGGCAAACAAACACAAGGTTAGAACTTTACTACTTGCTCTCTAGGACCACCTCTGCAGTTGCTTGGGCAGAACTAAGCAGCATATAATCAGAACTAAGCAGGTATAAGTCTACTCTTATACTTGCATTATTTGCTGTATGCCCACACCCCAGCTTAGGTAAAGATGTGGTAAGGCCAGTTTGAGTGGCTTGATCCTGAAGATCAAATGTCACAATAAGCATAAGAAAAATAACGTGGAACTCAAGTGTATTTTAAATACATATATAGATATATATATTAGCTCTAGTCACATGTTCAATAACATAAAAAAAATCCCCTCCCCAGCATTAAAATAATAGCAATGTTTTCTTGTCTTCCCCTGGTTTGTAAAAGTACTGACATGAAGTTGGTGTCAGGGAGCTTGTGACTCGACTCATGGGTTCTGTTGAAACAAAACAAGTTATGACAACTTCAATATTAGTACTAAAATATACAGGTACATTTTCTTATAAATAACATTGCTCAAAAAATCAGTTATCGGAATGTGAAGAGAAGAGCCTCAAACCTATCCAGAATTTGGGTATTTACATACAGGCAGGCATACATACCTGTGTGTATACATATTTACACATGAACAAATGCCTAGGCACATAATAGATTTGTATTAGTGATAGTACACTGCAAAACATTCTGGAAAAATGGAATGTTTATTTGTGATTGATCCAACAGAGCTTCCACATAGTGGTGTTTTTAGTAACAATCGCTGAGGATACCCCAGGCATTTCCAGCTCCCAGTTCCTCTGGCAGAGTAAGAGGAGACTCCAGCAGAAGGTGCAGGGAGGGTGCAGCTGGATGGACTGTTCTCACACAGCTATGTTCAGAGAAGGAAGCTTCATTCATAGCTTCATAGTAGTTTCCAAAGTGTTATACACGTGTAACTATCTATATAACTGTCTATGTATTTTCTAAAGGACCACTGTTTTGTAAGGAATGAAATATTCAAAGACCTAACCATGGATGCATGCATGAGCAAGCAGTTCTAATAAAACAATTATCAATAAGCTATATCTTAAAGACTGTTGGGAAAAAAAAAAGGACGGTTACAGGCACTCCCAAAAGTGCATGCAAAAGTTGACAGCAAAAGCTGTGAAAGGAAAAGCACAGGACAGCGACAGAGGCATCAGTGATGTAAGCACAAACCATGAATGGTCAATTACTGCAGGAACTCACTAAAGTAACAACTGAGGTGGATAAGGATGGTTTTAGGGCCAACAGAGCCAAAACCCAAACATCTATTAGATGTAAACATACCACATATGTTAAAACCTGGGTATATCATGGGATTTGGTCTGAAACAGAAAGACCAAGGAAGTAGACAGTGTTACCAAACACACAAAAATCACCCCAAGCAGACCCAAGACCAAGAGGAGGAAGGAATCCACACCAGGAACATTACTGTCATTCCAGTCTGGGGTGCTGGCAGCTCCCAACTCCCTTAACCTTTCCTCTGGCACCTCGCTCTACCTCCCAATTTCTTCTTGTAGATGATCAGCAACATTGAACTTAGAACTCGGGGGAGCATTGAAATAGCATACCAGAGGAAAGGATAGATAGGAGAAAACTTGTATGTTAGCAGTTTTAACTCTATCACTGGGAATAAGCTGTAGTAATTGTACACTTTGGACTATACACATTAGTAGGCCTTTAACTAGACCAATAATAACTTTCATTGTTATGGTTGTAATTAGACTATCAATAAATAATTGGCTGCTATATTCATAGGTGCATTTCTTCAGCTTATATAAATTTCACAAAGTACCTGGTCTGGTACCCTGTCTTGGAGAATTTGTACATGATAATTTGTATGCAGCTTGTCTGGGACAACTCTACTTGCCTCTAGTGCTACAAAGCATCTACTGTATTATTCAGTTGTCTGACTGACTTTCAGCAGGTTTGTACTCAGTGAATTTCTGAGACCAAGGAATTGCGTCTGCTTCATACCCTATGCTCATAGCAGAAAGAAAGTCTATCAATCAACATTGTTCAGTATGATGGTAAGCACAGCATGAAAGTAGAATTCCCCAGTCTCATCTACATGCCTAAATTTACAAAAACATCAGCTTGTGACTCAGCTGGTTGACAGAGACTCAACTTTTGTTTTGACCCACTAAGTTCTTAGAGCTTTTGTTCAGACTTCAGACTGCTGCTTTTTCAAATGTTCAGAAACAATGAGGGGTGGCTCACTATCACTGAATAGACCCTAGCAGTCAAGCCCTAACTGCAGCCAAGGCAGCTTTACCAAGTTATACCAGCTGAACAGCAAAAGTCTTATACTTCTTCATGCTGTATTGGTAACAAAAAATAGTTTCTATTTTATGAAAGATACTGACCTGATGAAGTTAAAGGCATCATTGTGGTAAGGTTTTCAGCAGTTACTGCAAGAAAGCAAGTTCATTATAAACTCCTTTTATAGCACAGTATCTGGTTTTATACAGCCCCAAGAAAAGAAGGTTAAAAAAAAAAACACAATAAAAAAAAATCAGCTGTGACTGTTTCTGTTTGAATCACTAGCAGCATCCTGCTTCCCTCCTTTTGACCATCTCACCCTGTCCTCAGGCTTTTCTCACACTCTATGGGAGGAAAGGCCAATATTAATTTCTTTCAATCCTCAATCCCTATTCACTGTTTTCCATAGAAAATGTGTTCATCTGGGAAATCTCAGTCTTGACACTTTTTATACTTTTATGGAGATTTTCAGAGCACCTGTGTCTTATAGAAAGTATTTAGATCAGATGAGTTAAAATCAGCATAGGATAATGGGCAAGAAAGAAGGTTACTTTTAATCCCTTTGAAACTCTGATTTCAAGCACGTCACACCTGTGATGTAGTTCCCTCCCTCTCCAAAATAGGAGTAAAGACTTCAGTGCAGAACGTACTGAGATATATGATGCAAAAGTGCCATACATTATTATGATTGGTAATCAGTTACAGTTGTTATTTTATTTAAGCACTCCTGATAGAATGGACAGATGATATCTACCGTGAAAAGAGGCATTTTAATGATCCACAGTAAGAAATGTTTGACTACTTTGAAGTTCATCAATAGATATACAACCTTTTAAAAAGCTTTTCATAATTTTCTTCAGTGGCTTTTTTGAAGTATAATGAGCAATCACTTTGCACAGTGATGTGCAGTTACTTAGAAAAACTTCTTATATGTTGTGCAAGTAGTAAAGAGAAAGAAAGATGTCAAGACTCTGAATTTAGCCTTTGAATATCTGAAGTACTTAGCAAATAATGTACCTTTTAGAATAGACTAAGTGTCACTGTACACCAGATGTCCCATTCCTCTTAAAGCATTCAGTTGCTACTTAATAGTATCTCCATCAGGTCCAAATGTCAGCTAATCAGCTTCCACTTCAAAGGATTCAAATTACTTTTTATCCTCTCCTTCAGTGAGGGTCTGCTTTGAAGCTTATTGAGGTAAAAACAAGGATTCCTACTGATCTTCTTGGGCTTCCACTTAGGATTTGATACATTGTTTAGTGCTTACATAAAATCACTATATTTGTATATTCACAGAATGCAAAAGTGCCTAGTCTTTATAGACCTATATATATATTTTTTTTTTCTATTTACACTTTACCTAAGCTTTAGAGGAATATAAATTTAGCTCCTTGGGCATACTTGTCCAGTAGCCACACTCTGTTTGCAGTTTGTTGTTGACATCTTTTCCCTAAATGAGTCTTCATTCACTTTGAGGCTGAGCCCTTTTCCTTATTCTTTAGCAAAATTAAATTATAATTTAATTTACTAATAAAACACCATATTTGGGAATTTGTTGTTTTAATTGGAGGGATAATGAAATTACAAATGTTACATTACATGAATGAGATGAAACTGAGTGGTTTTCACAGGAAAACCACTACTTTGTCCTTTACTCCCTCCTTAGTGAACATACACAATATTGACTCATACTTTCTAGTTGACAAGGTTGTAAAAGGTTCTTTCAGCTGCTCCTGAAACCTCTGTGACAGGGAAAATCCATGAGCATAAGTAACAATTAATTTGTTGTTTGGGAGCCAAAGTTTCCTTTCATGTTACATGTAGCACTCAAGGATTTGTATAGAGAAAAAATTATTTGCTAGCCTTACCTGTGACTTGTATGCTGTTCAGATCAATTTTCAAAGTCTGGCTAAGATCAGTTTTAGTTGTGTTGATACCCAAAACCAGCTCATTTTTTACTTTCTCAACGGTTACCATCTGGGTAAAATAAAGCTGGAAGATCACAACAACACTAGCAATACAAAACAGAGAAGGAAATTAGTTATGCAAGCTAATGAAGTAAATTTGATACACGACATCATCTAGACAATATGTCATTCCAACACAGGTTCCATTTGCAAAGCCAAAACATCTGTAAGCATCAGCTAGCGAAAATGACACATAGAAACACCTCTTAATTATTAGGTAGGTTTGAACCTTGGAGAAAATGTTTTATTATTATTATCTAGTCTTATTTTCACTGTGGAAAAAACAAAACAACATTCATATCAATTGCTGCAATGGAGCAATTTGAATAAACCAAAGGAGAAGTAGGCTTGTTGTTATAAAACAGGTCTTCTAGTTTGAGCCCTACAATATTGATGGCGAATCTTGAAGTGTTATGAAAATTATATAATATATTATACGTTACAAAAATATGTTACAAAGTGATCACTTCTATAAATCAAACACCATGTGTGGATTCTACATCTGTGAGGATTTGCTGTGCTTCATAAGGAAACAGTAATGGATGAAAGCACAGATATTTTGAAATCAGTGGTTAAACTACGTTTAACTTCTATGGGGTCTGAATTTTGTCCAGAGTATTGTCGGTTTGCTCTCTCCCATCCCTTCTAGATACTGTTATTAAGTTTTGTATTTGTAGCTAGATTAAAGCGGTGTCAAAGTATGATGCTTGCTAAAGATAAAGTTTTTCTCTATTTACTTACAGTTAGGTGCAAATTTTTTTATTCTTAAGCATTTATACTACGCAATTGCAACTGATTCAGCAATGCTTTTTGATAAGGTGTGATTAATCCTGCCGTTTTGCTGAGCATAGTTTGCAGTTCGTGATATATGGAAAACCTCTCCTCTTTAATTTCTTACATGTTTCTGATAAACTCTAGGCCATGCTGAGCAAACAAAAGCTTTTATTGCGATCCTTGTGACTCGGCAGAGTTTCAAGAGTGAAATAACAAGGAGATTGCCCAAGAGGGTAATAACTTTTTCAAATTAAGAGAGTCAACCAGAAAATAATTTCTGAGACATCGTAATATTTCAAGGATTATTTCAAAGCAGAAATTGAGACAGATCCTTACTGATGTATTAAAAGCCAGATTCAACATTCACTGACATCAGATTTTCTGTGATTTCTGTGGTATGTGCGTCAAGATACAGGGGTGGAATAGATGTTACCAAATACGGATCTTTACAATGCAGATATCTAGATTTTCATTGTAGTTTTTGGAAAGAAATAAGCTGTTCTTTGGCATAATTGATCATCTCCTAAAAAAGGTATCAAAATTGACCAGAGAAGAAAACTCTAGAACACCATCAGTTACAAAGAGAGCCTTGAGCAACTAGCTCAGAAATGTCTACATCTTTGATGCCCAATTTTTGATGGGAACAGTCCCATTCTATGTGCAGAAATCAAATTGTGCTGATTCACAAGGACAAAACCTTGGAGGTGACCTACTCCTACCACTTTGTAGTCCATTCCCTTGACATTATAAAATCATTAATAAAATGAACTCCAACTTTCTAGTTAATTACGTGTATGCCCTCACTATTCCTATCAAAATATTGCTCTATTTCAAATCTGCTTCCCATTATCCACATAAATGTATCCAGAGTTAGCTAATGTCCATTTTTCTTTTGCTAGCATGGCCATTCAACTGAACTATCTCCTCTGAATGTTTACCTAATTTATGTATTTACAGAAAACATTCATATCATAAGAACAGCTGGTATCACAGAACTGCAGTGTCTGTTCTCATATAATGTGCACTTCAATTTTGTGGTCTCACCTATATATCTAATTAAATAATTAATTTCTCAAGGTCTTCCAGTTCCTCCAGAGTCTTAGCCTTTTGTTGTCTGCCTTGGTTTTTGCTATCGTAGTGCATCATCAGACCTTTCTTTATTTAATACTTAAGTTACTAATGCTAATGCGAGATCTGCCCCTAAATCTAAGCAGTTTTCTACAAGCAAGCTCAGCACAAATTAATATCCTAATCCTTCTAGCTTGTTTCCTACGGACTTCACTGTCCTTGCCTGTCCCATTTTTCTTTTTAAGTTGGCAGTCCCAGGGACTATTTTTTTTTTTTTCTAATTATAAATGATGTTTTTTGGAGGAAAGATATGTCTTGAGGCTTCATATCCTTTTTAGAGAGCCTTATCTACTCGCTAAAGAGACATTTTCCTTTTTGTTGACAGAAGAAATTTCTAAATTTGATAGTGTCATGGTTTAACCCCAGCTAGCAGTTAAGTACCACACAGCCACTGGCTCACTTCCCCCCCTCCTCCAGTGGAGAAGGAGAATCAGATGAAATGACAAGGAAGCTCATGCATTGAGATAAAAACAATTTAATAATTGTTTTTAAATAAAAACAATTTAATAATTGATGGATGCCCCATCCCTGGTTGTCTTCAAGGCCAGGCTGGACGAGGCTTTGAGCAACCTGGTCTAGCGGAAGGTGTCCCTACCCATGGCAGGGAGGTTGGAACTAGATGATCTTTAAGGTCCCTTCCAACCCAAACCATTCTGTGATTCTATCAATATAAATGAGTATTATAGTGATACCAATAATATTAACAATATTACTAATAAAATGTTACTAAAATAATAGAAAACAAAACATGTTAAAATGGCTTACCACCTGCTGACTGATACACAGCCAGGTCCCAAGTAACAAGAGTCAGAGCCAGAGAGGCCGAGTACGATCACAGCAGTGTCTGAGCAAGCCCCATGAGTGAAAACACAACCAAGAAAGCCAGCTGACCCACCAACTCACTAACAACTGCATAAGTAAACGAGCTAACTAACAAGCAAAACAGACAAGCTAATGAGCAAGTGAGCTATGGCCCCCACCCCCTCTGCCTACCCCCAGCCTATATACTGAGCATGATGTGCTATGCAATGAAACACTTCTTTGGCCAGTCCGGGTTAACTGTCTGTACTTGCTGTGTTGTCCCCACCCATTCCCCTCACCGCCTCTTGCTTGTAATGAGAAAGTTGGGAATACAGGTGCAGTATCAGAAGCTGAAAAAGTCCTTGAAGTGGTGCAAGCCCTCACCAGCACCAACTAACAAACACCTTATCAGTCCTATTCTCAGGGCAAACCCAAACCACAGCCTCATACCAGCTACTGTGAAGAAAATTAGCTCTATCCTGACCAATACCAGCAAAGATAGCATCATTGCCTCTTGCCCATATTTTAAGTAAACTTTATATATGCAATTACCCAATCTCTGACTTCTTGAATCTTTCACGTCCATCTTCAGATTTCCTGGAGAAAAAAAAAAGATAAAAAACTTCAGAACATAAAAGCATATGATTCCTCTTGAGTTTATAATGTTGTGGATAGGACGGAAGTGTGTTCTGAAACTGTTTAATAATGGGAAACAGTAGTAAATTTTTTTTCTGAATCAGAAACTTTTAGTAAGAATGGTGCAGATGGATGAATTTAACACTACAGACCTCACTGCATATACTGGATTTTTTTTTTTTTTTTTTTTTTTCAAGCTGGTCTTCAGTAGATCAATCACCACAATAAGATACTGAAAAATGAGGTCAAATAAGCTTTAATAAATGAAGTGGGAAGCAGGTCTTATGGTACCTATTTTATGGACTCTTTAGGAGACACAGAGTGCAGCTTTACGTGGTGTCAAACGACAGTCTCACTTGCTAACACACTAAGGAATATGAGTTAGGTGGATCTATGTCCATGAGGAGATATATTTCCATTCATCTCAGCTTATACCAGCAGATCTCTAACCTGAACTTTCTTCTAGCTGGCAAAGGCCAGTGACCCTGCAAACATAGCACAACTAATAAAACTTGAGAAAAATCCCCCAGAAATTCTTTAAAATGCAGAATCTTTGTGAGTTGCTCTTAGGGTTCAGCGTTACAGGTTTGGTGAAGGCATGGACATACAAGGAGCCCAAGAAGGAAGTTTGCCCAAGGAAACACATTAGTGTCAAACTTCCACAGCAGCACTTGGAAGACGTACGTCATGAAAGAAATAATATAGGATGTTCCCAAGGATCTCTTGAAAAGCAAGGTATTAGTAGGCACTCCTGAGAGAAATAGCTAAGTGAGGACTCCTGACATTTATTTGCAAAGTTTAATTAAACTGTACGTACTTGAACTGGGAAATTTCACATCTCTCAAATTTGTTTTTCAGATCACTTGCCTGAAAGACTTTTTGTACCTATTAGGAAAAGAGAAATCTTGAGCCAATACAGTAATTAAAAATACATATTAGTTGCAGACTGCATTCACAGTTTTAATACTAAAAATTTTTTTCTTCCCAAACCTAGACTACAGAAGCAAACTTTTTTCTTTGATTGCTCACTGATTTTTCACAAATAAGGAATATAATGAGTTCTGACCAGGCTTAGGACCTGATATACCTCATTCTGGAGAGACAAAAAAACCTAACCAACCAACCAAAAAAAAAC
>NW_010270488.1:0-304 GCF_000690775.1 Eurypyga helias
TTCCCGGTGGTCCCTGATTTATGCCACCCCCTTTCTAGCAGGAGCAAGGCGATGCAGGACCCCAGCTCTGGTGGCAACCACCCAGCTGAGCTCCAGAACACTCAGTGCACATGTGCTGAAGTGCAGAGGGGGAGTCGGGAACAGGGTCAGAGCTGCCCACCCCTCCCAGCAACCCCTGGCTTTGTGCTCCAGCAGGCAGCCCCGAGGAGGTTTCATATTACTGGGAAACTGGGATGGCGGGACATTCGCTGCAGACAAAAGGCCATTGTGCACCGCAGGGATGGCTGCAGCCCCAGAGCATCCA
>NW_010270488.1:469-721 GCF_000690775.1 Eurypyga helias
AAGCCCCGCAGCCCACCCCAGCCCCCGGGAGGTGGCACAGCCAGTGGCCGAGGGGCACAGGGCACCCACCTACAAGACACCGATCAATAACGTGATGCTCCATCTTGGGGTACCCAAGCCAAAACTTGCCCCCCTACACACCCCCTTCCCCATCCCACCACCCAAAAACGCTTCCTCGCCATCCCAGGGGATGGGAGAGGCAGACACTGGGCTCAAGCGGGTGAACCGGACCCTGCCGCAGCCGAGCAGGGG
>NW_010270489.1:0-2084 GCF_000690775.1 Eurypyga helias
GGGGACGGTTGAGGAGTGGCTCACCCTGAGGTGCCACCCCACGGCGCGTGAGGACGCTGGGGGTCGCGGCTGAGCGTTCCGGGACGGCGTCGAGTGTTTGTACCAGCGGCGTTAGGTTGACGGTTGGACTCGGCGAAACTTAAAGGTCGTTTCCCACCTGCTCGTTTCTCCGTTGGCCACAAGAACTCGAGCCTGCCCTCCGTGCACATGCCTTCCCGCGGAATTTCCCATCTCCCGAGCACGTTCCGATGGCGCATCCCTTTCCAAGTGCCGTTCGCGGTGCCGTTTTCCCCGGAATAAACACCCAAACATCCGGAAATATTCATAAAGACGAGGCTAAAACGAAAACGTCGCCGAACAAAAGCGAACGGCCGTGCATCCGCTCTTCAACCCTTTCCTTAGGGTCTAATACAACAAACCAACTAAAAATCAAATCTTTTCCCGCTACTTTATATTCTCTGGAGTTTTTCCGCCACCACAACGGGATTCTCTTTCCTGATTTTTGCCGCCGCTTCCGCTTTGTAATCGTAGGGGCAGCCGTGCTCGTCGGAATAACGGTGAAGTCCGCAAAAGAAGTTGCCGCAGCGGCAGTCAAATCCTGGGCGACGTGAAAGGGGGAAAAAAAAAAACACAACCCCAACCCCGTTAGGAAGTTTCTGACTGGAGCGAGTTATAAATTAAGGAATTCATCGGGGCGGAGGGATTACGTTCGTCTACTCCAAGAAGTAAAATAGGTGAAACGAATATTTCCAAATATCAGCTCCGTTAAAGCGTCGAACGGCGTGGGTTACCCTTACGGGTTTCGAAACGACAAGTGGGTTTAAAAGCTACAAACACACCAATTTAATCTACTCAGAGGTAACTAATCACATAAATCTACTCAAACATCAACCGAGCGCTCTCGTACCGGTAAGGCCAACCTTCTTTCTGCAAACCAAACATCTCTTGTGCTTCGCTTTAGGCAGGGGAGAAGCTCGCTCCGCGCTCGGCGACGGACCGGGTTGAGGAAGCGACAGGCTTGGTTGAGCAACGACTGTTACAGCAAGAAAAAGAAAGGAAGTTTTAATTTTTTTGCCTCGTCTTAACTTCGGCGACTACTCGGTAGCGCGCCTGTAGTAACAGTGAATTCCCCTCTACTACGACCCTGAAGTGTATTGTTTGGAATACTAAGGAGAATAGGTATTCCATCAGCTTCCCTTTTACCCCTACGGAAAATATCCAGGTTTTCCACGCTGTTCCATCGCCTCGGAAATCCAGGATACCTGCTGTTATACGCTCACATCGGTGGTGTATAAAGTTTGGAAAAGACTCTCCAAGTTCCGCGTACGTTCAACATCGAGTCGTATCATCTAAATTAACCCAAACCAAACCCAATATTGGCACAGTTGACGTTCACAGAGGGAATGCTCTAAAAAAAAGTCAAGGGGAACATATTTTACAAAGAAATTAAATTTACAATAAACTACCAAGTTACTCCGCCCGCTCTACTCCTCGTTGGACCATCTCAAACTCGTCGACTAGAACAGACGCTCTCCAGCTTCGAACCGCTGACTCCGTAGTACGTCAGGCGTGCCCAACCCAAAAGAGCTTATTTCAGACATTTTTCAATAATTAAAAAAACCATCTTTACATTAGATAGCAATATCCTTGTGCTTTAGTCCACCTTAACGAGCAAGCAGGTAGAGTCAAAGTGATTTATTTTTTTAATTGCCTGTCAAGAAAACTTCGGGTCAAGTTTCTCACGTTTTACTCAACCTCCGCCCGAGATAAAAAAAAGGGGTGTTTCGGTCAACTTTGGTGGATCTGTTAGTTTTCTTTGAAAAATTATCCTTTCATCAGTTGTTTTGAAAATCCTTTTTCTGCTTAGTGCAGAGAAGAGGCCGGGGAAGCGTGTTTCTATCCAAATAGAAAACGGGAAGGTTTAGTTTGGATATCAGGAAGAAATTCTTCCCGCAGAGGGTGGGGAGCACTGGGACAGGTTGCCCGGAAAAGGTGTGGATGCCCCATCCCTGGAAGTGTCCAAGTCTGGATGAGGCTTGGAGCAACCTGGGCTATGGAAGGTGTCCCTGCCCATGGCAGGGGGG
>NW_010270489.1:2110-3824 GCF_000690775.1 Eurypyga helias
AAACCCTCCTGTGATTCTCTAAGTTCATAAAATTGAGATAAGAACTATTCACTCATTGAATAGAAATGAATAAGATCCATAAATGAATATCTAATAATACAGCTAATAATAAGTCATTCAAAAAGATCAAGTAAAACATTATAGAATTGCTCACCACCCATCGACCGATACACAGCCAGGTCCCAAGTAGCGAGAGGCAGAGACAGAAAACCCGAGCATGATTGCGACAGAGATCTGAGTGAGCCCCGTGAGTGACGGCATGACCGGGAAGGCTGACTGACCCACCGACTCACAAATGAGCAAACAAAATTAGTTCTTAAACTCCTTGGTTAACTCTTTTGCGCTTGACTATGAAATACTCCCTCGGTCGGTTGGGGTCACCCTGTCCATTCCCGAAAAGCAACGTTTAATGGAATTCAGGGGCTGATGGTTAACTCGCTTTTCTGGCTCTGTATCGAGCCAATATGATGAGTTTTTTTAATGTTAAAGACTACAGCCGCCCTCTGTGCGGTTTGAAATCCTCTTATGGGTCACCCTCACTTAAGTTACCTCTAAAACCAGTAGTAACCATCCGTACGGTGTGTGTTACCAACGATACGCTGAGTAAGACGCCGACTAGGCAGCATCTTGAACCTTCGGTCGACATACAACGGATTGTAATGCTTGATTCTGGCCTTGGTAACTGATTCCAATTGGTTTTCAAACGGGGTGGCGTGCTTTCGCTCCGGCTAGCAAAATACCGGGAAGCCGCTCTCACAATATCCCCCTCCCCTCCTCCAGCGGAGGGGGAGAATCAGAGGAAAAAGAAATAAGGAAGCTCGTAAAATTGAGATAAGAACTATTTACTACTTAATTCTAAATTTATATATACAAGTGCTACTAATAATAAATTATTAAAAGAATAGGAAATATCTCGTATTTTAAATCCAGTATCTCGTATTTTAAATCCAGTATCTCATATTTAAATCCAATATGTAAAATGTAGCATTTTACGCCCCAATACGTGTCTCCCTTTAAAAACCAAAAATTTAAGAGCCGAAACGCCCCTCGAAATATCTAATAAAATTGAACGAGTGTCTGAAAATTATATTTTAGCGCTAGTAATTTTTCTTGATTTCTGAGGGTTTTAATACTCGAATATCCATAATTAACAATTCCTCAAGGCCGTCAGCACAACGGGATACGCCGACTTATAATAAAATAAAGAAATCCTCGACTTCTAAGTCACTTAACGTGACTCTGCGGACGTACCTGGCTCCGTCTCTGCTTTCGGCGACGTTCTCCCTTCCCGCGAAAGGCTCATTTCCCTCAGGCGCCGCGTCACGGGCAAAGCGGCAGGAAGCGGCTTCCTGTTGACGCGGGGCGAAAGGGGCGATGCCGCGGATTAACGGGCGCTCGGAAAAAGGGGCTTCGAGCGGCGAAACCCGTCAACAGATGCCCTGGGGGGTTATTATTGATACGCGTGCCTGGATTTCTCTCTCTTCCCTAAAGGAAACGGGGCAATCCGTAGGAAGTATTTCCCCGGACCGAGCGCTAATGAATTCTCGTTCCTAAAGATTCCCGATGCGCCTCGGCGGAAAGTCGCGGCGAGGGGGACCGCGGAGCGAGCGAACCGATCCCCTCGGGTCGCCTCAGTCTGGCAAAGGGGTTGGGACAACGGATCCAAAAAACCGGTTCCGGGAACAGCGCTTGTTTCGCCCGGAGAAACGGAAAG
>NW_010270489.1:4088-5178 GCF_000690775.1 Eurypyga helias
GAGCTAAATAACCCTCGGAACGTACCTTGAGTTTTCAGATGTGCTTCCAGTGGTATCTTCGCCGTCGTTTGAGCGGCCGTCCGCGCTCCGTCCGGACGTCGAGGCTGAGCCGGGAGCGGTCGACGCGCCGGCTGGGCCTATGTGACAGAGACGGGATTGCAGGAGAACACGGTGTGGGGAACAGAAATGCGCGTGAAGGCTGAAGAGCGAGCGGGCCGGAACAACGGAACGTCTCACGTAAAAATATATAATTTTTAATTGTGATTTGAAGAACTCTTTTCTTTAATATTCATAATTTCGGCATGCAGCGCTCCGAAGCTCTCTGGAAACACATTCCCTGATTCCTCTCATCACTCATTTTACTTCCAACACATGCACACACCCCCCAAAAAAATAAAAAAAAATTGGGATTTGAACCGTTACCCATCCTGTTCTGCTGACGCTGAAGTTGTTCTTTGTAGCACACGGAACACAGCCCGGTCGTCCGAGGATTGCCGTAAAATCCGCAGCCCGTCCTACATGGCATGGGGCCCGGCAGCTGGTTCGTCTCCTGTGCCATTTCCCTGGAGGAAATAATAAACAAGGATCGCGTTAATGAAGCGGCGTTTTGCCCTAATAACAACCGCTATTTAATTGTTGGAACACTCAAACTCAACCCTAATAACAACAGCTATTTAATTATTGGAACGCTCATTCAAATAATTAATTATTTGAATGCTCATGAAAATATTTAATTATTTGCATCATCAATCTACCTCAGCTCTTTCTTGCAGACTGCGGGCACTTCCGAAAAACGACAGCTGAAACCTGACACTTAGGCACTGAAGTGTGTAAGCAGACCCCAAATTTACCCTAATAACATCAGAAAAGGAACACCAATGCGAACGAATTTAAAATCATTACTAAAACCTGGGGACTGAGGCAGCAATGGAGCTGGCTAATTAAATAAATACCTATTTGTCTGAAAGCCCTCAGCTAGAAAATGGACCGGGAGAAAAAAAAAAAAATTCAGAATGCCCTCAGCTAGAAAATGGACCAGAAAAAAAAAAAAAAATCGGAAAGCCCTCAGCTAGAAAAAGGCACGGGAAAA
>NW_010270489.1:5210-5505 GCF_000690775.1 Eurypyga helias
CAGCAAAAAAATGGACCGGAAAAAAAAAAATTCTGAATGCCCTCAGCTAGAAAATGGACCAAAAAAAAAAAAAATCGGAACGCCCTCAGCTAGAAAAGGGACCGCAAAACCCCAAAATAAATCCCCAAAAAAACAAATAACGAGGTTGTTTCAGGTATAAACCTCTCTAACGGCGCCCTGAGCGAAGCGAAAAGCCAAATGAAATGCCAGGTACACCCCTCAAACCCACCCGGGTTCCCCAAAAATGGGGAAATCCACCTTCGTAAGGGGGACAAAAGGCATCACCCTCAGCCCC
>NW_010270489.1:5586-6025 GCF_000690775.1 Eurypyga helias
TTTTCATTGCCTTTTTCCCCCCTCCCCGGAAGACAAAAGCCCCGGAGGCCACGGGGGGTTTGCGGGGAGGAGGCGGTGGTACGGCAAACCGGAAATTTTGAGTCCCCCGATGCTCACAAACCCCCCAACTTGTATCACCTTCGGGACCCGCTCGGCACTCGGTTCCTCTCAGCCGCAAGGGTCGAGGAAGCGGCGGCGGCCTTTCGCTCGCTTTATCCGCACCGGCGGCCGTAGGGGGATGCGTCCATCCGGCCTGCGGCCTCCCCCCTTCCTCTGGCACCCGCCTCGCCTCAGGGAGCGAGAAGGAAGGAGACGAGAAACTCCCCGCCGCCCCTTGCCTCACGAAAGGTGGAAATCGGGGGCAAGGCCCAACTAGGACCCGCTGCCCCTCGCCTCACAAAAGGCGGAAATGGGGGGCAAGGCCCAACTAGGCCCCGCC
>NW_010270489.1:6107-8468 GCF_000690775.1 Eurypyga helias
GGCACTAACGTCTCCCCGAACCCGAGAATCCCCTCTCAATGCCCGCGTACCTTTTCCCGGCTCCTGAGGGAAAGGAACGGGGCGGGAAAATGATAAACCCCACAGCCGACGTAGGTGGATCCAGTTTCCGGAATAGCGGAAAAACGGGGCGATGGGGGGTCGCAAAGCCGGCGGTGCCGCCGACGCCGCTTCCTTTCGGCGCGGAAGAACGAACGGCAGGCGCAAGGAAAAGAAATTGAGGAAGGGTAGAGAAAGGAGGGACTGGAATCCGCCCCGTCCGCTTGCGTCACTCTCCCGCCTCCCGCTGAGGTCCGCGCGGCGGCCAGGGGGAAGAGGATTAGGCCGCCCGGAACCGCCGCCGAGCGGCGGATCGCCAGCAGACGGAGGGCTGCGAAGGAACCGACGGATTTGGCGCCTCGTCGGAAAACGCCATCCGTCTTCCAAGGGGACCGGGGCGAGGGGAAGGAGCCTTTTTTAGAGCGGCGACGAGTGTTTCGCGAGGGGCTTCGCCCACCCCGCTCACGGCAACGAGACGGGGCTACGGGCGAGGAAATTCAGGTGAAACTCGCCCTAACGACGGGCCAACTCCCGAGGGAGAAAGAAGCAGAGAAATGATGACGCCCTAAAATTATTGTTGCTTTTCAAAATAGTAGTAGTGCGTGTTTTGGCCAATTAAGTAATAATTGGCCAAATCCCATTATACCTGACGGCTGGAAAGGTAGAAGAACGGTGCGAAAAAGCCCAAGCGGGGTGCCCCGATTTGAATAAAGCACCTCAAGGAGGAATCAAGAATGATATTTTTCATTTTCTGCTAAATGTGGCCACAATGTGATTATTTTGATAATATTAAGATGACCTATTTATACCAACGATTCGCAGTTCCCATCCCAAATGGCTTATTGTTACGTCCGGGTTAATTCCGGGCAAAGCAAGTTTTCCCCTTCCAGAGCAGAAGATAAAAATCTCAGAACAGGGGGGAAAAAAAAAAAAAAATCAAAAAAACCCATAAAACCCATAAAAACTCTCTGCATTCTGCAATTTCCCTTCAGCTAACAGCTTCACCCGCTTCTCCGACTTCCCCCTTCTCCCGCCTTGGCTCCGGCTTACGGTCACGGGGAAAACGGACTCCGCTTGGGGAAAAAAAAAATCAGTTGAATCAGCAATCGAATCGGCGTAGGACAACGAGAGACCCGACACGGGCTGATGTGCAGCGGCTGGTCGAGGCGGTCGTTACTCCAGGTGACCAAATTAAAATTTGGGAAAGAACGCGGAGATGGGCCGGGGAAGCGCCAGGCCAGCGGATGACCCGCGTTGGGGCCCCCCCTGGTTTACCAGCCGATAGCGATACATGGCAAAAAGCGAGAGGGCGACTCAGGAGGAAAAATTAAATTGGGTCGAAGTCCCAGAACGGCGGCAAGGTAATACCGAGCAACCCTCTGAATATTTTGCCCGATGGGTTAAAAAAAAGAGAATATTTCAATGGGGTCAGCTCTGAAAAATGAGGAAAATTGGACTCTGATTGTATCTTTTTTCATAAATCTCTCAGCCTGAGATAGAAATATTTTTCTTGGTTGTGTCATCACCCTCAGGCTTTAGCTCTGGGGCGCTCTGACTCTCGCTACTTGGGACCTGGCTGCGCCTCACTCAGCGGGCGGTGGGGCATTAGCGTATGTTCTATTTTTCATTATTTTAATTACTTCACAGAATCACAAAAGTTGGAAAAGACCTCCGTGGCGGTTTAACTCCGGCTAGCAAAATACCGGGAAGCCGCTCTCACAGATTCCCCGTCCTCCAGCGGAAGGGGAGAATCAGAGGAAAGAACTAACGAAGTTTGTAAAATTGAGATCAGAACTATTTACTAATTGAATCTGAATGAATATATACCAATACTACTAATAATAAATAATTAAAACAACAGGAAATAAAACATATGATACAATTATGATACAATTGCTCACCCCCATTACTCGAACGGCCCGACGACGCTCAATGTATTAAACCACCCGAACATCTGGAATATCGAAAGGACCGGGTTTTGTCTCGAAATTCTCGGGAATTCCACACACTCCCAGCACCTCGGCCAACGGGGGAATGAGGAAAGACCGGGAAAAGTGGGATAAACGGGGCTGCGTCCCTCTGTAGGTTGAGGAGACCCCACAGGAATACGCCCCGTGGACTCGCCCTTTATCCCAATAATAGATTTTAAATTTTTTTTTACCGCCTCCTTCGCGAACGCGGCCTCCTGGCAGCACGCTTTTTGGTTACAGGGGCGCGGAAAGGAGCTTTGGATACGTCAGGAGTCAGCCTTGGGAATGGGAGAGGATAGGCGGGCCACGGATTGATGGCGGCGGAAAGGGAATT
>NW_010270490.1:0-5528 GCF_000690775.1 Eurypyga helias
TCCATGTGCCTCAGCATGGCTTCTTTTCCTTCCACTGTTTTTCCTCTTAGTGTCCTTTTTGAAGACATGTAAACTCTTAGCATCCAGCATGTTCTGGGGTGGGGAGCCTTGCTCTATAGCCGTGCATTCTGTGGAGTATCACCTTTTGCTCTTTTTGAACCTACCAGCTGTCTTGATTTAATGCCCCACAGTTCTTGTGTCAGAAATGGTGAATACTCATATTCTAGGACACTGATACATTTACAGGCCCCTGTCATTCACCTCGTCCACAGGATGATGGACCCTAGTTCATTCAGCCTTTCCTCACAGGGAAGATGTGCCACAATTTGAGCATCCTTTCGGCTCTGCTCTGTGCTTTTTTTCTGACTTTGCAATGGTTTATGTAAGGGGAAGGGAGAACTGCACTTAGTTTTCAAGCCACGAGTGCAATATTGGTTTAGACACTGGTATAATGACACAGATTGCTCTAGCTTTCTTTCTGAATTGTTTTGTTGTACTGATTACATATTTCTCAGGGCCTAAAATCAATGGAAATATGCATTACATTTTTAGTCAGACTCGTCTAATTAATCCTCAGGACTTCAGAGTCTTGACTTAGTGGGATTTCAGTGGTTCACAGGCTGGCTATAGTCACTAGTGAGCATCATCCTGAATACACCTGGTGATTTCAGTATCATATGCAACCTGGTGTACAAGGCGGTGCTGAGCAGATCAGCAATTTCCTTGCCAGGCATCACAGGTGCACAGCTGTCCTGCAAGGACATGGCATGGCCATGCCACTGCCATGATACCAGATTAGGGCACAGGTTTGCAATGTGGGGCATGTCCGTAGCAGAGGTGGTGTTGCAAAGCTATGCAGCCACAGCCAATGATGTCTGGCTGAGGCCACACGCTCTCTCACGTGGCTCCATGGCTGGGGCACTCAGTTTTGGGCCCCAGACCTGGGGGATGTGGCATTTCAATCATGCCCATCTCCACCATCGCTCAGACATTCTAGATTTATTTCTCTGCCTGGATTGCTCTATGGTGGGTCACCACAGGCTGTGACTTCCCTGCAACCATACTGGTCCTGGAGCTTTCCTTGCAGACTGGGTGTTGGGATGAAGAGGAAATGAGAGTTGAGGTGTTTGCTATGTGCTGGTAACAACCAGGTCTGAGCCTGTTCTTCACAGTCTGTGTGACCATGGCTCCTCAGAAAGGTGGCTGTGGAGCAAGGCAAAATTATCCCCCTTTTTCTCCAGGAAAGCAGGTGGGCATGGATAGGCTGCCCTGACGTGCACCAATCTACCCAGTGCCAGTCTATCAGACCCAGTATGGCCCCCCACTAAGCCTGCTACACTAACACAGGATACCTTTTTTCTCTACTTTCCCACCAGGGGCTTTGCCCAGCGCTTCCCAATTCATCCGTGCTCGGCCAGGGCGGAGGCTGCCCTTCCTGCTCCCCCAGCCCCTGAGCAAAAGCAGCCGTACGCCTGAGTCGCGATGGGCAAGATGGACAACACCTCTGTGGAACTGAGCTCTCCCTCCGAGGTGAAGCAGGCAGCCCTGGAGGAGTCAGCGCCCATCGCCCCCGAGGCTGGGAACACCAAGAAGAAGAAGGAGATCCCAGACAGAGGCTCCTGGAAGGGGCGATTTGACTTCTTGCTGTCCTGCGTGGGCTATGCTATCGGCCTGGGCAACGTCTGGCGCTTCCCGTATCTCTGCGGCAAGAATGGAGGAGGTGAGAGAAACACCCAGCGTCCGCGCTCATCCCATAGCAGCCTTGTCCCCGGCACAGGCTTCGGTTTGGTGTGGGTCTGGGTAAGCGTCTGGCCACCTGGCTGAGAGCTCTTCCTCACAGTGGGAATTATTGAGCTGTCAGGAGACTAGTTCCCATGGTCTGGGAAATGCATATTAGCAAATGCAGGTTGGGATGAAGCTGCTCAAGGAAATACAACAAGAATTTTGAGTTTTGTCAAGCTTCTGCAGTCCGAATTTGCAGGGCTATGGCAAAGAATGCCTCGCAACTCATTTATTTACAAGCTGGGCTATGCACATAGGAACCCAGCTGGATGCTGGGGCGTTCCCAGAGAAACCAGTTTATATCTGCCAATGGTGGGTTTCTCCTCAGTCTAGTGTATTCTCACGGGGTAACAGTTTTGCCTCTGAGTTTGGGTCACGTGTCTAATGGACCATAGCAGGGCCATATAGATGCATATACAAGACATATACGTCTTGTATACGTATGTACATGTGCACGGGCATGCAGGAGTGTCATCATCTGTGTAAGGAAATGAGTTTTGACTTACTGTGGTGAGAAGGGTCACAGTTATCATCTCCATCCTAACGTCTGGAAAACAGGCCATGAGAGAAGGTGGCAGCTGGCGAAGGACTTACAGTAACTGTGATGCAGCTGGTAGCAGTGACCTTCTCTGTGGGCCAGCTTTTTATATTCTTTTTATTACGGCCCCACTCCATTCTTTCCTTACCAGTCGTCAGCTGAGACTTTGCCAAACCGTTGCAAGGCTAGAGAAAGGCAGGCAGATGGGGAAACAGCGCTGGGCTAGCAGTCGAGATCTGAGAGATCAGCTACAGACTTTCTGCATGCCCTGGATCAAGTCAGGAAATACACTCTTCTGCCTCAGCTTCCCTCTAAAATGGTGCTATTTCTTCACCCTTGGCAGAGAGATGCTTTTGTGGAGGGGATGATAGGCTACCTTGGTGTCAGCAGAGCACAGGCTCTTTCTTCTCCCCACCCATGCCCAGCTCCCTCATCGCTTGTGCCTGTTACTAAAATAACCTTCCCTCCTCCCTGCAGCGCTGCTCACCTCCTTGAACCATTTCTCAGACTTCCCACACAAGTCCAAACCCCTTCGCCTCACCTTTCAGGCTGTATGTGTAATTTTAGTATTGCCTGCTCATCTTCCCGTGCTGCTTTTTGCTTCCCTCCTAGCTCTTCAGTGCCCAGAGGCCCTGCCCCCAGTGCCAACGTCCGTTCACGCGGCTCTGAGGGTCTCATCTCACACCTCTCCACACCTTCTTCCTTGGATTCCTATTTTAAAACCCGCTTTGTCTTTGACTCTCATGACTTCTCCTCATATTGCCAGCCCACTTCTGCTGTCCACATTGCAGGGGGTGTAGGATGCTCCTCTCCTCCCACCCTGCAGAAGGGGAGAGGGGTCTAGCGTTAGCCCGGTAGCTAATTCCCAGCGCTGGCTTTTAGTCCAGTCTCTGCCCTGCCACGGCTGTGCCATCTCAAACACACTGGATCTGCTCTGCCCATGGCTCTGTCTCCTCACACATAAAGGTGAGGATGAGAATAGCTATAATTAGATGAGGAGTGTTTTGAAGCTAAAATCAATCCTATTTATAAATTCAGCTGAGACCTTTGGACGGAGGGTGCTGTGGAGGTGCGGAGCGCTATTATTAGCAGTAGCAATGGCACACGGGCTGATCTCTGCCCCGGCGGCTGCCGGCACGCAGAGGGATCTGCCGGCTGCGAGCAAAAACACCGGACGGATGAAATGCGGGAATCGGTGCCTGCCTCCTCTCACGCACCCTGCCTCGCCTGCCGGTTCACGCTGTATCGCTCGTTCCTCTCACCTCTACCCGCTCCGGCTCTTCACGGGCACAACTGTTCCTGCAGCCGGCAATAACGCGCGGTGAGCGGAGGCTGCTGATGCCGGAGACAGCAGAGCTGACGCACAACAGCGTCACCGGCTGCCGATGCGGAGCAGCAAGGAAGGGTCGTGTGGCATCTGCTTGGCAACTGGGTGGGCACCGTCTTGGGTCTGCCCCGATGGAGGTGCCTCCGGAGCAAAGCAGACTGTGGGTGGGACGCTAATTTTAGCGTCCTGCATGCGCGCTGCTCGGAGCACGGCCGTGTGGGCTGCTTCCATTACGCACAGGCAAATTGAACTGAATGGAAATATTGTCGTCTCACTTACCGCTGTCACATTGTATCAGCTCACGGCTGATTTGCTCGGCATTGTAAGCGGGCACGTAATTAGGGGATATTCGCCCAGGGTACGGCAGCTTGGAGCGAGGCCCGTCCGCTGCGGGGAGCAGGCTTTACCCAAAGTGATGCCGGGGCTCGCTGCTGGCTCTGCACGCAGCTCGATGTGCCTGACTATGACTAACACTCCAGCCTCTACATTGATTTCTAACCTCATGCAGTCCTTCTGATGTCAACAGGATTTTACCGGACTCTAAATCGACTCTAAATGTGGCTCAGTAGGTGCTAAAAATTGTCTGTGAGATCCTGAGCTTGAATAACTTGAGAGAAGAACATTTCTTTAAATAAGCAGCATGCGTTTCTCATTTACACATTGAGACTCCAAGCAATAGCATGTAACAGCTTGTAATGCTCAGCTTTTGATTCGTGGGCAGTGTTTGCCGTTTTAAGGATTAATTATTATTCCTTGCTGTATGGCATTAGGAGCTGGAGGCTGCAGGCAGGTTTGGGGCTGCACGGTGAGTGCCGGGCATTGTGTGATCTTTCCCTGCCTCTGAGGGACGGTGCCCTGAGCAGGCAGGGCAAGACCAGTGCCATCACCCCTTTGACCCACGGACTTTGGAGACAGGTTTGGATGCTCCCGAGGTCACACACAGTCATTTGTAACAGGTCCAGGAACTGAACCAGACTTTTCAGCAGCCCATTCAGGGCCAGAGATTAAAGACTACCCCTTTCTCTCTCTTCCAAGACTTTAGGCACAGGAAAGCAAATTTCAGGTACAAAAATTGCAAACAGATTTCATCTCTGGCTGCACAGCACCCGGGAATGTCAACTTTGCCTGCCTGGGGACCTGACCCTCCAGAGTGGCAGCGTCATTGCCAACAGCCCTCATTTCAAGGCTGCGGTCTGGTTTGTAGCTTTTCCCCTATTCTAGAGGATTTTTGTCAAGCCAGGATAAATGACCTGGGTCCAGAAGTTTGTCTGGGTTTTTTTTGTGTGTGGGTTGGTGTTTTTTTTGGTTTTGGGTTTTTTTTTTTTTTTTTGGGCATTTGTTGTTTTCCTCAATAGCCCAATAAAATCTTTCACCTACAGACCTTCCTGGCTTGCTGTAGATGAAAAATGTAGGATCATCAGGGCTGCGGCCAGTTTTCATTAGCTGCTTGCCCAGAAGCAAGCCAGGCACTGTGACTGCTGATAAGCTCAGTCTCCAAATTCTACAGTGAGGCACAACGGTACCGAGGCAGCATCCTTGGAGTGTGCCGTGGCTGGGCTCCTGGGGGGCTGGACCCATCCTAGCCTTGCAGGCTGGAGCAGCTAGCAAGAGTGCAGGGGAGGATGCCGAGTGGGAAGCTTTCCTCCCTCCATGATGCCCGAAGCTGTTCATTCCTCCATGCCAGGCTGCTGGTGAAGCCGAGAGCCTGCGCTTCCATGCCAGCTTGCGATTTAGGCTCATGGTCATGGAGCTGCTGGCCCCGAGCGTGTTTTCTCCCCGCCACCCGCTGCCAGCTCCTCTTGCACGCCGCCTCCCACAGACTCCCACACCGGGTGCTGGCGCCTGCCTCTCCCAGCTGGGCTTGGCTCCTGGCTTTGCAGG
>NW_010270490.1:5543-7118 GCF_000690775.1 Eurypyga helias
CTGAGCCAGCATCCCTGGCTGCGCCTCGCTGCTTCCCTGCCCGCGGAGAGCAGCTGCTGGAGCTTGGCTCTGCCAGGTGCAGGCCGAGCTGCAGCTCTCCAGAGTGGCTTTGCTTCTTGACTCTGTATTTGCTTTCCCACTAATATGTGGAGAAGACTCGGCCTGACAGCTCAGCCCTCCGGCTAGTGCAGACACCAGTGCCATCCTGGACACGGCCAGCTGCTTCTGAGCAAGTTGTGTCCGCTCTCTCTGCCCACCCATCACCTTCTGCAAGAGGTTGTCCTCCTTGGGAACGATGGCAGCTCCAACAGGTGCATGAGGAAGCTGAAAAATGGGCTTTGTCCCAGGTCCTGGAAGTCAGATGAGCTGAACATGTACAGCCTTCAGTCACATAGGATGGCTCTCCTGTTGTGTTTGCTCTTGTAATGACAGGGTGCAAGCGGTGGCTGCACTACCTTGTCTCTAGTGATGATTTCCATAGGGTCCACAGAGAGGAATAAAGTTTTCACCAGTAATTTAAAGGTTAAAACCTAAGAGAAGGGTGGGGAGGTGTACAGGGCTGTTACAAGAGCAAATGCAGTTTGATCTACAGTTTCCTTAGGAGACTGAAATAGTTATAAATAAACTAATGGCCAGTGCTAGATATTCCTGTGCCCTTTTCCCTCCAGGTGAAGAATTGGGAGCTGCTGCAGGTAAGACAGAAAACATCACCAAGAACAAGTTACCAGTGTCAGTGCCTGTGCTTCTGGGTTCTTTGTCAGACTGGCCTTAGCACTGACTAAATATCCAACATCTGAGACTGGTCCCATAGCTAGTGATGCCAGTATTTACGTATATATGATACAAATATATCCATAGTGATAGGAACAGATAAGGGGAAGTCAGTGGTGATCTCAGTGGGACTCCTACTAATCAGACCAACTCCAGCTGCCAACTGTCACCTCCGAGCAAGTCTGCTCCTCATCTGCTGGGTGCTGTGAAGTGAGAAACTGCAGCTGGAGGCATTTTCTTCTTGGTAAAAGGAGGATTGGTCTGATAACATTGCTCCTTCTTTCAGGGGCCTTCCTCATCCCCTATTTCCTGACGCTGGTGTTTGCTGGGATTCCTCTCTTCCTGCTGGAAACAGCTCTGGGCCAATATACCTCTGTGGGCGGACTGGGAGTATGGAAATTAGCGCCCATGTTTAAAGGTACCGTACTGTCAGTTTGTGAAGGCGATCGCACATGGGTACAGACAAGAACCCTTTAGTGGTTTGGGAAGCAGAGTGGTAAATCCCTGGGGACTGGGATGGGGTGGCAGGTGAGGGGAGTTTTTTCCTGCTGCCTTTATCAAGCTGTCCTTGACCCTGGTGTCCAGTGTCACTGACAGCACTGTGCTCTGTTCAAGCAGTCCTGCGTGGTGACAAGGCACTTCATGAGCAGCAGAGACTGTGATGGAGAGGCTTTGCTTGCAGAAGACATCCCACAAGTCTCTCAGTGTAGAGTTACTTTAATTCATAGAATCACAGAATGGTTTGGGTTGAAAGGGACCTTAAAGATCATCCAGTTCCAACCCCCCTGCCATGAGCAGGGACAC
>NW_010270490.1:7245-10398 GCF_000690775.1 Eurypyga helias
TGTAACTCTACCCCTTTTCAGTTTAAACCCATTCCCCCTTGCCCTGTCGCTACAGGCCCTTGTAAAAAGTCCCCCTAACAGCTTTCTTGTAGGCCCCCTTCAGGTACACTTGGCCTTGTTGAACTTCATGTGGATAACTGCATGGGAAAACTGTAGAAAGGGAATATGACCCTGTCACCGTGTCTGCTGTAGCAACATTCTGGAAAACAGTGGTGATTTAGAAATGCCTTGGATGTGGGAAGGAACAATTCTGCCAGGAAAGTGACCACACTCCATTTAGATTGAGCTCTGTCCCTAAAGTACCTGTAGCATGCCAAAAGGTAGCGTTGCTCACCCAGTGGAAGTGGGTGGGTGTATGATGTGGGGCAATAAGCTTCCCTTGCTGACCAGCTCAGTGTAGTATCAGCCGCGTTGATGAGTTCATTCGCATTCCCTGGCTCTGCCACAAAACCTGTGATGTCTGTGAGCACAGCTAGGTGCTGGAGACCTGGACTGATGCTGGTCTCTGCCTTCGTCTGCAGGCGTGGGGCTGGCTGCTGTGGTCCTCTCCTTCTGGCTGAACATCTACTACATTGTCATCATTGCCTGGGCTCTCTACTATCTCTTCAACTCCTTCACCGCGGTGAGTCGCAGACATGCCCACAGCATGGCACTGGCTGTGTCCTAGGTCCTTACTCCCTGCCGTATAGGTGGTCGGGTGTTTATGCCACAAAATACGGGCTAGCTGTTTGTAGTTTGTGCACAGAACCATTGCCAGCACCCTGCTGCACCCTTCCTGAGGAGACTCATCAGCCCTGGAGGCAGCCGTGTAGTGCTGGTGGGTACTGATGCTCGTCCTCTGGAGAGGATGGTCCCATCCCCTCTCTGGGAACTGTTCCCCACTCCCACCTGTCTTTAAAACTCACCCTCTGTCTCCGTTGTATTTCTAGAGCTGTGTGAATCTAAGACCCACACATTTCCTCAACTGGTTTTGTCACAACGTGTTCTTATTACCCAGGACTCAGTCCTGACCTTAATTAGTCCTCATTTACGCTTCTCTTGATAAATGAAATCCTGGTGATTTTTTCTGCTGGGAAAATGATTCAGAAAACATTTAGACGTCTGCTTGTGACTGTCCCTTAGCATGTGCTTTGGCATTGTGGTTTATAGTGGGCTTCTCTCCCATAGCAGGGTCTTCTACCAGTACAAGGTTAGAATCACACCCCGCATTAACTTCCTGGGAGCTGAATGATTTATTTCAGCCCAGCAGCTGGGAAGAGCTCCCTTAACTTAACTGTCTGAGCAACCTGCTACCTAAAGACATCAACCCTGTGGGTCAAATGGGATCTTTTTAAATTTCATTGAGATATAACCCTGAAACGCTGTTACGAAGGCTTTATATTGTTTCACTTTTTGTTTTAGCAGAAGTCTTCATAGATACTTGACATTTTTGATCACCCAAAAAAAGAACCCATGCCAGCTACACCCTGGGCAGGATGCATCTCAGGATGAGGCTTTGGTATATTCAGGTGTCACAGACAATACTGGTGACAGTGCTGGTGTCTACATAGCAGCTCCGGCTGTTGGGTCAAGGCCTTTTCTTTTGCTGGAGATAATTCCACATTCCCATTAGGAATTGGTGCACATTCCCAAGGTGCAAAGAAAAAAGCTGGGCTGATGCCTGTCCCCCGTCCTTCCTAAATCTGACTAGGAGCATTCTAAACCTGAATAGGAGCCCAGCTTGCCTTCTGCAGTTTCTGCCCTCTGGAATTCAGAGGAAATGGAGCAGCAACAAACCGCCCCCACGCCTGCCCCCCACCCCCCCTTGTAAGAACTGCGCAGTGTCTCTGATGTGCAAACCGCTTGGCTGAAGGGCTGCTGTGCGGTGCTGCTCGAGCCACCGTGTTTGCTTCTGTGCAATAAGCCAGTCCGAGTGACATCACTGGGTGGGTGCAAACAGCCTGGGTGGCCACAGGGGTGTCCCCGCCTGCCCCTCCGTCCCTCTTCTCCCGCCAAGCCAGCGTGCACCTTGGGAGGTACCATCTGCTGGAGTGAACTGATTTAGGTGGGGGGTGAAGGCAGCAATTAAAGGCACTGATGCCACAAAGTGCATAAAAGAGATGATATTTCTAAAGGGGTCTGTGTTCGTGGGTGAGTAGGAATGGATGCAAACATCTTCTTTAAAGCTTTGTTGAGCTGGAGCCTGGGGTCTTATCTGCAGAGGGAAATCATCCAGAATAGCCGGTCTGTGTTTGTCATGTCCTGCACCTGCGTAACGAGATTGCTGCACATGGAGAGAGGTACCTGAGCCGCTCTTGCTGGGCTGCCTCGGCCGTGGCACTACACGGCAGGGGCGGGTTGCCCCGCGTGCTGCTGCTACCGACGGTGTACCCATCTCCCAGGAACCTCTTCGTGCTGCTTGTAATCAGGGCAGTGCACAGCATGAAAGAGCTGCTACGCTTCAGATTTGCCTATGCTGCCGTAGTTTATTCGTGTAGACAAACCGATAGCCCCCGTTCTCGATGCTAAGCTGTCTTTTGAACACTGAAGCTTGGTATAAATGAGCGATAAGGAACAATTCAGTGTTTATTCTTTGTCCAATAAATTCCAAACACTTGTTGAGTGAAGCTAGCCAAAAGCTGTAATGATTATAAACACAATATCCCCCGGTAGCTCTTTTAATTAGTAGTTATTAATTACCAACAGTTAATTGGAAATGTCTTTCTATCTGGGGAATTGTTTACATTGTATTAGAGCTAAAGCATTGCCCTAATCACGCCTTGATATTGTTTCCTGCAAAATCCATGTCACAATTTATTATTTTTTTGGAAAGTAATGTCATGTTTTTGTCCATCCAGAGGAGCTGCCCATCCTCTTTGCAAAAAGAAAAAAAAAAATTGTGATTCAGTCGAAAAGAAGCCAGATTTCTCTTCTTGCTGCTGCCCTTCAGAAATGTCACATTAATGATAACCCTCTGTCCTCGTGCCGGCACAGGACCTGCCGTGGCAGAGCTGTGGGAACACCTGGAACACCGACCGCTGCTTCTCCAACTACTCCCTGAGCGACACCACCAACCTCACCAGCGCCGTCACAGAGTTCTGGGAGTACGTCCACAGCCTGCCTACACCAGGTTTCTCCCCCTCGACGCGGCCATCGTGCCTGCTCGCCGGGGCC
>NW_010270490.1:10602-23854 GCF_000690775.1 Eurypyga helias
CCTTTCCCCTCCAGCCGCCTCTGGGATCTCTCCCGAGAGCCGGACTTCAGCTTGACACAACCCCTCTCACCCCTAGGAGGAACATGCACCAGATGTCTGGGGGCCTGGGGGAGCCCGGCACCGTCCGCTGGCCCCTGGCCGGCACGCTGGCCCTGGCCTGGCTGCTGGTCTACTTCTCCATCTGGAAGGGCGTGGAGTGGACAGGCAAGGTATGGTGCGAGGACTGTGAGTTTCGGTGCTGCCTCTCATCGCCATGCTCAGGTCTCGGCTGTTGAAATATCCTCCAGGCTCAATTTTGTTTCAGTGCCTATAACTAAGGTTACGGTGTTTTGAGGCAGAATCATGGCAGATATATTAAAATCCTGACATTTACCTTTCACGGTTGTAAAATCACTACTGTGTTTATGGTAATTTTCATTCTAAGCGCAGAGAATAGCTCTTCCCTGTAAAGTGATGGGTCCTTGCGTTCAGTTTCTTTGGCAAGAGACTTGGGAAGAGATTTTCAGAGTTTACTTATGTTTTCCAATGCGGGACAGCCCTTTGAGAGGGAGAGGCCTCTTCTGGGCTCTCCCTTTTGAAAATCATGGTGTCTTAAAATGCTGCTGGTGGGGAAAAAAACCTCACCAAGTTCTTTGGAAATTTTCTTGCTGCCCTTTAGGTATTGGTGAGAGACCTTCAGATCAGAAGCACGTTGTCAGTCACTGTGTAGCATTTCTGGCTAGCACAGTGGAAAGTTAATTGCTTCGTTTAGTGAAACAGTGATGCTGGGACACTGAGATGTGTTATTTAGGCACAGTATGGTTTAGTGGGACAATAGTATGAAAGGAATCATCTGGATGAGATATCAGAAAGAAGCAGTGCGGGGGTAGGTCACCTAAGCTGTTAACTTCCCCGGTGGGTCTCACGCAGGTTTTAGCTATGCAGCCGCAGCAAAGTCCCGGTGATCGCTGTTATGGGCCCTGTGGCGAGGTATGGTACGTACCTGTGAGTCCTTGAAACAGTGCTGGAAAGCAAGCAGTAGAGTTGATACGGCTCACATTGCTTGATGCATTGGACTAGAGAAACACTGGCTTTAGCTCTGCAAAATAAGGATGTGATGACTTAAAGGGATTACTTCTGCAGACTAAATTTATCCCTGTGCAATTCCCTTGTCTTTGGGCAATTCATCCAGACTTTAGCATGCTACTTCTGTGATTAGTGTGTCCTTGTGTGTCATTGGCAGAGAGAAACCTCTGCTAGCACAGAAACGGGGGACAGAAAACGGAAGGGAATGCTGCCAAAAGCGGCGATGCACAAGGAGCCCGTCTCCCCTTGCAGGGGTTCATGCCAGACCCAGTGCCACTGTGGGCAGGAAAGCTCCTGAGCAGTGGTGGGCTGATAGCTTCTCCCCCGTGGTGCCTTTTGCAGGTGGTGTATTTCTCAGCCACCTACCCCTACTTCATGCTCTTCATCCTCTTCTTCCGGGGAGTCACACTGCCGGGAGCCAAGGAGGGGATCCTCTTCTACCTCACGCCCGACTTCAGAAAGCTCTCGGACTCCGAGGTTTGTAGCCTAGCGAGGAAAGCTCTTACCTTTACGTTGTCTCCGCATTAGTCTTCCCCAGGCACTTTCCTTGTTCCATGACTCTTCTCTCCACCTGCACTGCCATCTCTAAGCCCTACCTCACCGTGGAGATACTTTTCTGTTCAGAAAGGCATGAAAAAGTCTGTTTTTCGGATGTGTTCCACCAGCTGGGCAGTAACACAGCTACAGGTGTCAAGGTGGCTCCTGTGACATTTCCAGCTACCGGCCCAAACATTTCCTTGGAGCTTGGGTCAGCAGCCAACATCACAGGTGCCTGTGGCCCTAGTGACAGGGTGCCCGCAGGTCCTGACCTCCCCAGTGGGCTGGGTGGCCAAGCCCACAGCCCCACAGTCTGCATCCAGTCCCCTTGCTAGCCCTGCCCTGAGCTGCTGCAGGAGACGCGCCTGCAGCATGGGGTCCCTGTGCCTCAGACTCATCTCCTGCAGTAGCTCAGCGGCACGGAGTCTCTCTGATAGACAGGGTAGGCACTGAAGTGTCTGGACGTTTCATCCATCCCCTCCGTGCCAAGCTATCCCTCAAAGGACAGAGGGTGGCTGTGCTTGGAGGGCCGGACCTGCCGAGCTGGCAGCAGAGAGGAAGGCAGACTCAACCCCGGCTTCTTCTCCACAGGTCTGGATGGACGCAGCCACACAGATCTTCTTCTCTTATGGCCTGGGGCTGGGGTCCCTCATCGCACTGGGGAGCTACAACACCTTCCACAACAACGTCTACAGGTCTGTTGGGATTCTTCCAGTCTCCTGCATGGCAGGGAGTGCTCACGGGTGAGGGAGGGGGTCATGGAGAGACTGGGGTGCCTGATGGCCAATGTTCCCTTGCTGGCAACACGGAGCCGGGGGTGCACACTGCGATGGCCGTCTGTGGGCTCCTTGCCTGCGGGACACCTAACACGTCACCCACACTCCCTCCCTAAGGCACAGGGACTTCTCTCAGCAGGGCTTGGTCGTTTGCTCTCCTGACTCTTCGCTCCTGGCCTCTTGGTAAGGACCTGCAGGTGGTTTCTTTTCTTCCTTTCTCTCTTCCAGAGACTCAATTATTGTCTGTTGTATAAACTCCACCACAAGCATATTTGCCGGATTTGTTATTTTCTCTATTGTTGGCTTCATGTCGCACATCACGAAGAAGTCGATCTCAGAGCTGGCCTCCTCGGGTAAGCAGAAACCCGGGTTCAAATGCAAGAGCAACTTTTGAGCGTGATTTGACAGAGTATGGGATGCTCCCAGGGCTTTCCTGAGTGGGACCCAAGCGTGCAACCATTTTTGCACACCTTCCCACCAAGATGGGTCTTGGGCACCTGTGGCTGACAGTCCTTGCACTTTGGTTGCAAGGGGCATCTCTGCCTGCTTTTAATGTTCACTTTTTTTTTGTGCTGAAGTTTTATGTGCTTTTGCTGCAGTGAAATATTTAGGCCATTTACTTTCTGAAATCTTCCTATGGAGAATAGATGCTGCCTATGTTTTCAGTAGATGTGATCAAAATTTGAGTTCCTTTTCCAGGCAATTTTGAAATTGTAACCTCAGAATAATTTTTTAACCAAGATGGGACCATGTCTTTTTACACAAAGATGTATTTTGAAATTGCTGTCTTCCCAGAGAAAGCTTTTATCTCAAGAAACAGCATTTTGTGAGGGGAAAAAAAAAAAAAAGACAGCAGTAAAGTTATAACCAGCTCTGAATATTAGTTTATTTTTCTAGCAAAGTGCTCCAGCTCCATTTGGTAGCAATAATTTGATGACTTTCTTGCTTGCAGGAAGAGAAAAGGCAAAGCTTTTCTCCAGTCATTCCTGCCTCCCCATCCTGCACCCCACTGGGTTGGCGTGTCATGGGAGAAGGCTCAGGCTTCCCTAGCTCCTGTATTAAATATCAGCAGTTTGTGATTGTGATCGTTGTCTCTCTGTTCAGCCGTTGCCCTTAGCTCAGACTTCCCATCAAAGGCTTTATGACCATGGGTGCATTCCTCTCTTCATTCCTGCAGGCCCCGGACTGGCTTTCCTCGCCTACCCACAGGTTGTCACACAGCTGCCCCTGTCCCCACTCTGGTCCATCCTCTTCTTCTCCATGCTGATGATGTTGGGTCTGGACAGTCAGGTGAGACGCCCCAGGGATAAAGCGGGGTAAGAGACAAAGCTGTTTTTTGATACGATGATGGTGTCCCCTTCTGCACCTTGGGATGGTGCTAAGCAGGGTCTTTTCTTACTTTTTCAAAGTGTGGCGGTATCTGGTCACTACCCAGCACACCGGTCCTTGTACTGCTGACAGAGTAACGACCAGCTCCCAGCAGCCCAGCAGAACCAGTCAGCCTTGTAAGACAATCTCCGCCTCCCTGTAGGAGGATGTTTGGAAACCTTTTCTCCGTTTGGATCAATTGCTGGCTCTAGTGAAGTGCTGCTGCGTGGGCACAGCGTGGCCCGGTCTTGCCGGGTGACCCTGACAGCTGAGCACACAGGCTCTAGGTAGAGCTAGTGGGAAACTATCCCTGCCAAAATACTCTGGGGCAAGGGAAATATTTCTTCCACGTAATAACTGCTTTGTTCTGGTAAGATGTGATTTTTTTCCCCAAAAAATAGGTATGTGAAATAAGGGAAATCAGTATTAACTATCTCATTTCATGTCTGCATACTAATAGTTTGTGGTCATCACAGCTCTCTTTTGTGAGAAGCTCAGTTTGGATTTGCTTACTGTGTTGTGGAGCACCTTGACCAAACTGTGAAGCACTGTCAAGACTGCTTTGTTCTGGTAAGATGTGATTTTTTTCCCCAAAAAATAGGTATGTGAAATAAGGGAAATCAGTATTAACTATCTCATTTCATGTCTGCATACTAATAGTTTGTGGTCATCACAGCTCTCTTTTGTGAGAAGCTCAGTTTGGATTTGCTTACTGTGTTGTGGAGCACCTTGACCAAACTGTGAAGCACTGTCAAGAAAATGTCATTACTTGGGCTTACTTTTGTAGGTTAGGGGAGAAGTTGTCCATCTTCCCTACTCCCAGGAACTGGGAGGAGCATCTCTGCAGCCAGACCACAGCGCTCTGACATCGTGTCAACAGGTTGCTCTGAGAAAAGCAGCGATGTGGGGTTTGAATTAGAGCTCTGCCAGGTTTAATGTGGCATTTTGACATTGTTGTTGATAACAAAAGTGTCCCTGGGCAGAGAGGAAGCACCCTGGTCTGGTTCATAGGTGAGCAGGGACAGATCCCAGCAGAAGGAAGGAGCTATGCCTTGGGAAAGGGTGGTGCCTGGGTACCCTGACATCTTTGCCATTAGATAAGCCTTACAAGGTATTTGAGGGGGAAGCGGCTGGATGTAACAAAATATCTCTACCCTGCCTCCCTCAGAGCCCTCACAAACCGAAAAAAAATTCACGGTTTCTGTATTTTTACAAGCAGTGATACTTCTTTTTCCTGATAATTCAGCATAAAAGTAGCTACCAGTGAAGCAGTGAACTGCAGTGTGCCTCCCGTTTGATCGAGTGCATGGAGCTCAAAGGCTCCTTCAAAAGCCTGTGCTTGGTCTCTCACCTCGTCTCCAGTGCCCGCGTGCTCTTCCCTTGCAGCGCAAAGCACCGGTACGAAACGGATGCTCTCTTGGATTACAGGCGGCGTTCATAAACCCAAGTCTTAGTTCATAATCAGACTCAGACCTTTTCCTGAAATGTCACACCTGATTTTCCGGGAAAATCTAATCAACCAAATCTGGTTTTCGATTACGGCACACTCCTGTGAACACATCATAAAGCTCACGTCTGCATTACCGTAGGCATTATTTGGCAAATAATTTCAAATAACGACTACGTTTTCCAAAAGAAGCTACATTTACAGAAAAAAAAAAAAGGACTCTCCATGGATTATTCACTCAGTGCTGGTAAATAGTTTGAGACATGACAATAAGCCCTCTAAGCACTGTGTGGAATTTATTTGCTGCTTTTGCTTCTGAAATACCACTTCAAATTCTCCGAGTCCCTTCTGACAGCTAGTCTTGGAGGGCAGGCAGCCCGTGGGGGGCTATCATTGCCTGGAGGAAGAGGAGGAAGGGGCGGGGGAACGAAGCATCAGAAGGAAAACAAGCTTTTAAAAAAGCACAGATAAATATATGTGAAGAAGCTTTCTGCCTGCAGGCTGGAGCTCTGATCCAATCAAACACACCACCAACAGCATGGCAGCCTCTGCCTATAAAAGAGGTAACGCAGGCTGCAACAACGGCTGTGATTGCACGTGCGTTTTGAAGCCTCCAGTTAAACAAAAAACCTAAAAAAAAATATGTTTTTGCTATGTGCTGATTAAATTTGTGATATCGGCAGGGGGGGGGGCGACCCGCCGTTCTTCACCTGGGTCAGCATCCCAGCTTGTGGGGCAGGGCAGTGGGGCATCTCGCGCAGCCTGCGCCCCCAGGGCTGCTGGGCTGGGGCTGCCCCTTGTCCCCATAAAGGGCTGTGGGGACAGCGGGGATGCTCGGGAGCCCAGCTGGAAGAGGAAGGCAGGGCTGAGATCTGCGTTTGCAATGCGGCGACGAGCCCCAGCCTCTTAGTGATGGTGGGAGTGGGTCCATCCTGTGTCCGTTGGCTCCGACAGCGAGTCTCCTGCAGACAGAGCATGGCTACTGTGCCTCTTCCTGCCAGGGTGCTCGTCTCCTCTGCTTGGATGGGATGCGTGACCTATATTGACAGACACGCGCCTCCCTCCCGTGCCCCCTCTTCTTGCCGCTCGCTCGTGTGCCTTAATGTTCGCTCTGCCTCTGATCCGAGAAGCATTCCGCTCTCTTGTGTCTAGACCCTCTTGCATAATATGCTAATGCTTTCTTTTAACCTACCAGTTTCCAGGTCAGGCGTTTTCTCCCGGGGGAGCTAGCAAGCCTTGTGACTGCAAGCCTGCGCCAGTCCCATGTGAGGCTGCCTCTCACAGGTTATTCATGAGGAATTCCAGCTGTTGTGGCTCTCTGCTGCACATCTGGCAGCTGTAGCCGAACCTGCCCCGTGGGTCTGGGGGTCCTGGTCAGGGTGCTGCATGTCCCGGTCGGGGTGCTGTGCGTGGCCAAGGAGGGGGCAGCAAGCCCCTGGCACTGGGAGAGTGTGGGAGACAGACTTTCATTCTGTGTTGACTACCAAGCCCCTATTATCGGACCCAGCAGCTTGTGTAACGATTAAGCCCCTGAAGGGGAAAAAAGAGAAAAGTGAATGGAAATAAAATCTTTAAGAAAGAAACAATATCAGGGGGTGAGGTGTGAGGAAGAACCGAATATGCGCTAGAAATGGTGGCTGGAGACGGTGAGAAAAATGGAACATTTTGGAAAGCAGACTGAGGTGTGCAATGCACACACAGGCGTGTGTGTGCTCACACAGGGTAAGGGTGAGACCGGGAGGTATGGCAAGGGCCAGATCCTCACCATTCCTGGAAGCAGCATCCTTTCACGCAGCTGCCTACCGAGGGTCTGAGGTTGGGTATGCAGGCGGGAAATTTGGACGCCAGACCAGGCAAGGAGCCTCAGTCCCTCCGGTTGGGAAGGTGAGCCTCCTCCAGGTGCATCCTTTCTGAACCCTGAGGCAATGTTCAGTAAACGGTGTGAAGGCCATTGCCGGTTTTGGGGCTAGAAGCAGCAGTGTACCACCATTTGGTTCCCCACTTCATCCATTACACAGCAACTTAATTTTGATAGGAGGCAAGAGATGTGAACTCACTTTGTAGCCCTGTTCCCCATCACCTCTCTCCCTGTCTTTCCCTCTGTGCTTTCCCTCACTTTGATCCCTCTTCCTGCACCAAAGGCTGTCCGTTTTACTCCCTCCTGTTATCTGAGGCATATTTTTCTTCGCTTCCTCTCTGCTGGACACCCCTCACATCCACCCTCCACCCCCGACTGCTCCTGCCTCTCCTCCGAACCCTTTCCCCTCTCTGCCTGGTACCAGACTGCCCAGCCCTGCCCGTGGCTCTGGCAGTGCCTGGCCACGCATCCACGTGGAAGGAATAGCTTTCGGCAGTGGGGCTTTTGTCACGCCGGCTCTTCGCACTAGCAGATGCACGCTCAGTCCCGACTCCTCCAGACAACGAGCGGGATGGGACTGGGTGAAGAGCTCACTGTCAGGGAGTGTAAAGGCAGCTTCACCTGCTCAAACAGCAAAAGATGCTTTAATAGCACTTGTGTTCAACATAAAAGGCTTAGCTCGTTAAAAATTCGAGTTGAAGCCGTTGAGCTTTGCCCTGCTGGGAGTACTGTGTGGCTGTAAAACCCTGGGCAGAAACACAGCCCTTTGCCTTGCTCCATGCCCAGGTGGGAGCTAGTCCAGCAGCCAGTGCTGTGCAACATCTTCCACCATCCCTGCCCAGCCACAGGCACAGCTCAGACTCCTCGCTTCCCTTCCATACATTTTTCCAACCCTCTGCTGCTCTTTTTAGTCTGTATACCTCTACCTCCACTCCAGGTTTTTTTGTTTGTTTGTTTGTTTTTCTTCTTGTCTCCCTGTTCAAAACTGCATCTAAAAATGCCAGCACTTTCCAGAGTGGTCTCCCAGGGATAGGGAGGTCCCTGACATCCAAGAGCAACGAAATGTCTTTCATTTCCATTGCACTGGCTTGCATGTTCCCTGAGGGTGACCAGGGAAACTAGGAGCTTGCTGCCTTCATAACCTTCCCAGGATTTTTGCTAGAGGCATGATGTGCTCTCTGAGAGCTGCGTGTTACCCGTGGTTTCTGGGAGTGAAATATAAAAGTGAACCTCACAATTTAACAAGAAGCAGGAGAGAAGGATGCACTTCATGTCTATAAAGTCCAACTGTCCTCCTCATCCCACAGGGCAGGATTAGTAGGAAAACTCATTTGGAGGTAACACTCATGGGGACTTCTTATGTGTCACGGTGCAGGCAGCCTTAATATACTGCACTGCACAAGACAGCCGGGTGTTTTCAGCTCTAGAAAGACCATGTGCTGTGAGGATGGGCTTTTAATGTGCTACATGCCCTTAATATAGCGTGCTTGAGAAAGTGAAATAAAGCCAAGGGCTGGGTAGTCAGAGGTGGTGGTGTTACGCATATGCATGTGTGACTGGGCAGCGGGTAATGCAGCTCCATAATGAGTGTTTTAGATCATCGAGCAGCACAGGGGCTGCTGCAAAGCGCTGAGAAGAGCACACATGGGAGAGGAAGAGCAAGCCAGGTCCTGCACGTGTCCCAGCAGCAGGCAGGCACACAGCGGTGACAGAGAGCCTGGCAGCGCGGGGCAGTGGTGGGGAGGCTCTAGAGAGTTCTAGGGAAGAAAGAGGAGGCTTTCCATGGGAGGTGAAAGACAGGGGTTTATCTCAGCTAATTTTAGGTATTTAACCCAGTTGCTTTTAGCTCCCTCCATATCCAGTGGAGGGAGAGAGGCGTTTTCAGAAGATGGTTTGGACCTCCTATGTGCAGAGGTGCCTCCTTCTTTTCTCGTGTCTGCAGAGAGCACTTAAAGCGATGAGGATCTCAACACTGGAGTTAAATGTAGACGGGGGTGATGTCAGGCTGAGAGACTTACCTATACGTCCTTGGTGTATACCTTTTCCCATAGTTCTGCACTGTGGAAGGGTTCATTACAGCCCTGATGGACGAGTATCCTCATCTGCTGAGAGCCAGGAAGAAGGTCTTCATCGCAGTCGTCTGTTTCATCTCTTATCTCATCGGATTCTCCAACATCACCCAGGTACAGATAGCCATGCTTGTACCTCCGCTCAGGGCACCTTTCTAGTCACGTCGGCATAGCACAGCAGCACCAAAAACTTTGGGAGAAGTGACAGCATCCCTAGGAGCCATCCTAATGCTGCATAAATGGGTTCGCTCTTCCCTGCTACGTCTCGAGTGGCTTAGGATGCCTCCATAACTTTTACCACCATCCTGTTGTCAGTCTGGCTGTGTTTTTTGCTGTTTACAATAAGGGCTCGAGCCAACAGAGCGCAGGCTGGCGGAACGCTTGGTGCAGGGGGTTGAGATAACACAACGAAGGCCGTTCTGTTGGGGCCCTGAACCTCTGGGGCTGAAGCCAAGGTTCACTTGTGTGGGGGTCAGGGCTGAGTGAGACTGTGTGTGGAGCACTGTAGGTTCGTGAGGAGGTCAGGCAGCAAAACTCCTGGGAGGGGCACAGCAGACAAAATTAACTGACTCCACCCAAAATGGAGAAAAGCGATACAGCCCAGTGAATCCCTGCTTTCCCCTTCACTGTTGGCTGTGCCAGAACAGGCTGTCTAATTGTCTGCAAGAGCGCATCAGTTCCACTGCTGGGAACCAGGCTCCGGTGGAAACATTGCAACGTCGGTTCTACTGTCTGAGGGAATTAGCCTTAAAGCCAGCAAACGCAGATAGTCTGATATTGTCAACCATAATCTATAACTAAGCTCCTTGACCCTGGTTTTGTCTCCTCAGGGTGGTATTTATGTCTTCAAGCTGTTTGATTACTACTCAGCCAGTGGCATGTGTCTTCTCTTTCTCGTCTTCTTTGAGACCATCTCAATTTCTTGGTGTTACGGTAAGCATAAAAGACCTTGTTCCTGTTTTCTCCATGGGCACAGTGAGTTATTATATATGTGACACCTCCCACAGTGAAGCCAATGGAAACTTTGCAACTAAAAATAACTTTGGCTGATAACTCTAGAAAATCAGGAGCAGGAGGCTGTCATCTCACTTCTCCAGGCCACCACAAAGGCTATTGCACAAACTGGCAGATGCCTAGTATACCAGGAACATGGAAGCTGCTGGCATGAATCTTTTTTGGTGTCCCTGTGCTCCATCCCCTCCAGATCATGCTTCTCATGCCACATCGTCATCCCTCTCTTGCTGTGGCTGGCCCGTGCTGTGTCATGTGAAGAGGTGATGACCATGGTGCAGAGATGGGATGTTTTTTTTTTCAATGCTCATTTCTTCTTGTAGGTGTGAACAGATTTTACAGGAACATTGAAGAAATGATTGGCTACAAACCTTGCATCTGGTGGAAGATCTGCTGGGCCTTCTTCACTCCTCTTGTCTGCCTGGTAAGAACAGAGGCATCCTGTCTGCAGAAGTGTATCCAACAGGGCTTCTTAGTTTGGATGGTCTATAGGGAGAACGCTGCGTCCTCGATCCAGTATAGGTCTGGTGCAAGGTGGTCCTAGGTAGACCTGAGATGGGAAAAGTAATACAGGAGCCTCTTTCACTCTGCCTGCAGGAAATCACCTGTAAGACAAGCTCTGGGTTATTGTTTTTATGTAAATGCTGCCATCAGTTCTTCATTCCTCTTTCTGAGAAACCAGAATACAAGCAAATAATTTACTGTTTTATAAAGCTGTTACTGGTGGTGAAAGCTCTCAGCTACTCCAGCTCCAGCCTCAGGCTCTGATGGGCTTGTCAGAGCAAAAGACATCAGGCGGATACAGTATAGCCAACTGCGGAGCAGTTTTGCCTTTGCTGGTTCCTGCACTCCCAGCAGGAGTGGTGCAGGGAATGGTGTGGGATGGCCCATGACAGGAAGATGAAGGCTCCTGAGGGCAACTGCGAGAACACTGTGAACTCATTTAAGAACTGGTGTGGAGGCACTGCTTGTCTGAGTACTGTGGTGAATAAAGAAATCAGGGGTATTCCAATTCCAGCTTTTCACATAGGATAATCGGGAGAAATGATGTGAAATTGCCAGTTGGTAGTCTCTGGACTAGTTTAAGGAGCTGTTGGGAGCTAAGAGGATCGTGAAGGAAAGGATGGATGGATAGTCCCTGATTTTTCACACCTTCACCTGCAATGGCTGGTGCTCTGTTCCCAGGGCGTGTTCTTCTTCAGCGTGGTGGAAATGACTCCTCTGACACTGGGAAAATACGTCTATCCTACCTGGGGACAAGGCATTGGTTGGCTTATGGCTCTGTCCTCCATGGTGCTGATTCCAGGATACATGCTCTACTGTTTCTTCACCTCCACGGGGACTCTCCGGCAGGTAGGAACAGCTTCAGTGCTCCTCTTCTGTTCCCTCTTTGGAGTAAGCCCCTCACTGGACTAAATCTAATGAGAACTAAGCAGCCAGGGGTCTCTGGCTATGAGCATGGTTAACTGGCACCTCTCAGCAGAGAGATCGGCATCCTCAGAGCATGAGTGTCTCGGGGGTAGGACCTGCTGTTGACAAGGGCATGCACAGTGGTAGTTTGTCCCGTGCTTTGCAAAAGGCACTTGGTGAACGAGGGGTTAAGAAGAAATGCAGACTTTTAGGCAGGACCCACAATACCCCCAACCCCGATCTTGTTTAAGACTTTTTTTTTTAATTAAGCAGGATTTGATGTAGCAGTGAATCCGGAGTCTCTGTATGTCATACTAGTAATTACTGTTAAAATTCTATTTACAGTGTTGTCATTCAGTCTGGAGAGCACTGGGCACAATGTCCCTGCCTCGATGCTGTCTGCTGCAAGCTACAGGTGTAAGAAGTCACATATGGCTTCAGCCCAGCTGCAACAGCCACCAGACGCCACCTAAATCCCATGAGTTTAGTTGATGGATGCTGTATTTTGAATAATGTTTAATTCAGAAATGTTTTGGCCAGAATTGCTGGGCTGAGGTCAGCTTCAGTCTCTCCAGCTGTGAGGTCAAGCTGCAGGTCAATTTGACTCTTCTTCCTCCCAGCTCTCCATTTGGATGGGCTCTGGTGTGGGGACTGTGTGGGTTTGGTGTCTCAGATCCGCTTTCAGCTTCTGGTGTCTCATCAGAGGTTGGGTTTAGGTTCTTGACATTGGTGTTGAGATCGACATTGGTATTCCTGCAGGACTCAAGTCAGGGTGTTATGTCAAGCTGCTTTGGTGGTTTTGGGTTGAAGGCCAGTGGCACTTCCAATAGTAGGTCCTTTCTCAGATGTTTGGAGGATTCTTTATCCCCTCATCATAAGAGCAGGGAAAGGAAAGTCTGCAAATAGAGAGACGGGTTCTACGCTTTGCTTAGCCTCAATCCTGTTTCCACTAGGGATGGTAAAAGTGTGTCCTGGCATCTGGGGGCAGCTCCTGAGGGTCTTTCCACCCATCGCCTCAGCATCTTGTGCAAACCAGCAGTGCCAGTCAGCAGCGTGAGCGTCTGACGTGCACCCTCCCTGTCCCACTCTCCCTCTAGCAGCACCCACAGATGTCAGGAGACCCAGTCCTCCTCCCCACGGTTCACAGAGCCAGGAGGGAGCAGCAGGTGGCAGCAGGAGGGAAGCAGACTTGTGTGTGTGTTGATATCAGAGAGACAGAGAGAATTTTTGGCCTCTTATATGCACAGATCCTGGATTAGTTTGTAATAGAGCTGGAGCTGGAGGGAAATTAGATGCCAATGCTGAATAAAGTGGTTTTGACAGACAGGAAAGATTACAAGTCATTTTGATCCTAGTGAGCTTGAATGAGAGGGGGAAAAAAAAGAGATCATGAGTGGCAGAAGCAGCTCAGTGAACATTTCAGGGACTCACCCAGCAACAGCCACTTCAGCGGTATTGCAGAGTAGGAGCTTGTTTCCCTGTGTTGGAAAGAGCTTCTTCCTGACTTAGTGATGTCTATTCAGGTCAGGCTCAATCCTCCTCTGCCTCCTCTTCTGCATCTTACAGCATTAGTCCCTCCCCGACAGGCAAAAGTGATTCATTCTTCTCCATCACTCCTGATGCTCAGTCCACACGCCTCCAGTAATGACTTGCCCCTCCGTATTTTCCTGGGTTCTTGCCTCCCTTTCCTTGGCTCTGCAGTTTTCATGCG
>NW_010270490.1:23871-30731 GCF_000690775.1 Eurypyga helias
TGGTGCGAAGGTTTGTGCAGGTGGCCTGGTCTGATCTGCCCCAGCGGCACAGACTGTAACCCCGCCAGCCTGCTGGAGCTCGTTAGGGATGCTTTATAATCAGCCTCAGTTGAAATATTATGGAAACTGGGAAAACAGGTCTGCTCGGAAGCCTGGAACGTGGCAGCTCTCATTTCTGCTTGTAGCTGGCATTGCCTGGTAACGGTTTGCCCCTGTTACAAGGGCGATCCCTGTATTTCAGATAAAAGAGGGGCTGCTGCACCAAAGCAAGGGTGACTTGCGGAAGCGTTCGGTGGATTGCTGAATGGTGCTGGAGAAGCAAATCCTGCCACAGGCACCATTCCCTCACCCTGTAACCAGGGCCACCCCTGAGGCTTGGGTTGAGGGTTCCTGACCCTCAGCCAGTCCATGCCCCAGCTGCCCCACCGCTGCCATCCCAGTTCCCCCCCAGCTGACATGCTCTCTCCTTTCATTCCCGGGCAGCGCTTGCAGCAGATGACACAGCCCAAGCCGGAGGTGCACGCTCAGAAGAATGGCCTCCAGCCGAAGACATCTTTGAACGGGAGGGTCTCGGATGCCGCTGTCTAGAGGGAGAGCCCGGACCTCCTCGCCCTGCCCCATAGCTGCTCACGCCACGCTGTCCCTCGAGCTCCTCCGGCACAGCTCACTGTCCCCAGCTCTGCGGTGGCTTTTGCTCGGCAAGGAGAGGGCCCGGCGGAGGAGCCCTCTGTGTCTCTTCCCCCCGGCCCGGCTTGCCAAGGCTTGGCACGAGCTGCCACCAGGGTGTTGTGCGGTGACCGTCTTCATCATGCAACGTCCTGGCCCAGGCTCGCAGGGAGGAGCGGTTGGTGCCCAGGTATTCCTCCTCCTGACAAGAGGTGATGTTTCTAGGGAGCTTAGACTGATCACTGACCACTGCTCTGTTCTTCTTGCCTTTCCATGTGAACCTCTGCTGTGCTGTCACCCCAGAGAGCCAGCTGACACCAGGCTCAAATCCCAGACAGTTGTCCATTGATCTAGCATAATGCGTACCTGGAGGGGATGTGGCAGAACAAGGGATTCCCAGCATGGAGTCCAGCATGATGGTAGCTGGACCATCTCCGGTCCATCTCCGAAACTGGAGGAGGGCATCAGGACAGGGTGCTCAGAGGTGCCATATTTCAGCCCAGCCAGTTTCACTGCACCCATTGGGGCTGGCAGTGGAAGCCAGAGCCTAGCCCAGCAGGCAGCCCTTTTCTTCTGGAGCTGAGTGCAGTAGCCACCCCAAAAAGCAGTTAAAAGAGTAAGTGGAGGGCTCTTTGCTAGAGGTTGAGTCTCCTATGCTGACCACTGTCTGCTTCATGCAGAGGCAAGAGGTCTGCTGTGTGATGGGGAGACTTTCCAGCAGGGTGCAAGTTCCTCCACCCTCCAGCTGGAACAAGGCAGTTCCTGCCAAATACCCTCCCTGGCTGCGTCCCTGGGTGGTCAGCAGTAAGATGCAGCACGGTGTCCACAGGTGGTTTAGCTTATACCTTTTTTGGGAAGTGGCAATACCTAAATCCCAGCTGGTGGAAGACAGGAGCTCCCAGGGGAGCTGGTTGGATGTCACCACCATGCTTAAACCCACCTCTGTGAACCAGTGCTGACTTCCCTTGGGAAGGGTCTGTACAGTCAGCAGCTGGTGCTGGCACATCCCGACTGCCAGCACACACAGCACAGGGGGCTGTGACCTCTTGTGGATGGTGCTGGAGGAGTGTGGAACACCTTGGAGAAGGCTGGGAAGTGCTTCTGAGCAGTCCTAAAGCAGCATATTTCTGGTTTATAAAGCCATGAGAAAGAAGGTATCTCATCATAGCACTATGGGATTCTCCCGTTTGTGACAGCCTCCCTGTGACCCCCCCCAGAGGTACCCGTGTGCTCAGAGCACGTGATGAGCGCCCATCACAGGTGCGCGTGCACGGCTCGGCTCCGCACAACTTAGTCCCTACCCTCCCTTGGCACGCCGACAGCGTGTCCAGGCCTGCTCACACTCCTGGGGTCAGCTTAACATCCATGCATTCATAGATGAGCGGCCAAGAAAAGGTGTGTCCCACTCACACCTCCTACCACAGGGAACCTGCTGAAGGCCCCCGGGGGTCCCACCGCAGGCACCAGCTGAGCAATGGGTCTTCGCCCAATTGCCCTATTGCACTGCACTTTGGTAGGAGCTGGGACATGAGGCGAGTCAACCCTGTGCTGTCCATCCCTGAGAGCAGCCAGTGCACAGTGCCAACCTGCTCTTCTGCTAGTCTCCCAGCCGGAGATAGCATAAGGAGGGACGGAGTCGCCTGGTTAAAGCTGAAGTGGGTCTCCTTTGGGGTTGCCAGCTTGCCAGTGCATCTCGATTCACGCTGCTTTAGGTGTGTAACTGATTCGTGTTTGTCCACATGACATGTGGTGCATCCTTGGCTCTTAGCGGTTGTGTCTGCCCGGCCTGGAGTGCGTTTGGCAGTCTCCAGCACCACGAGCTGAGGTCACGGCTTGTCCCGCATCTAACCGTTACGGTGTTTGCGTCAAAAAAATCACAGCTGCTAAATAGACATGAGGAAACGCTGAATTTACAGGCTTGATCTTGTAAAGCTGAAAGCCAAATGCTGAAAGCTGTGATCATAGCTCATCACAATTAATCTCAGACAGTCACAGCAGTGTCATCTTTCCTTGTCCCATCATTGCCAGCACTAGTTTAGCTGAAATTTTAAATTATTTTTATAAACTGGAGGGTAAAGGAAACCCGTCTTTGTATATGTGTATGTCCTTCGAGAGGGACATCTGAGTTGAAAACAGATGTGAACCTCTGACCTTTGCTGTAGTGAAAGACCTTTGCTAGAAACCTGCTTTTGCTTGTGCATCCAGGTCACGTAAGCCCCCTCCCCGTAAGTGCAGACTGGGAGTTGCACAGGCAGGTGATGGGCAAAGGAGTCCGTTCTTGAGGGAGGCCTTAAAACCATAGAACACCCCAACTTTTCCAGTTTTACTGGAGCAGCTCAGGTCTGATGTTGAACAAACCAGTGCCAGTGGTCATTTTTGAAACTCCTGCCCAAAAAGCGCGGTTGTTGGGAGAGCCGTTCAAAGGGTTGTACCATCCAGGTTGTTCTTCCAGGGGAGTGGAGAAGGAAGGGTCTGGAAAACAAAATCCCTTCCCTGGTGGCTGAGGAAATCCCTAAATCTCCAATTCCTTTTTGCTGGGATTTTAGTCCCAGCATCCCTCTGACTTGTGGCCTTGTGCGGGGCAGGTGCAGGACATCGCTCCAGGTGTAGCAGCAGGGGCTACCCCACACACGGGCTGCTCATAATAACAATGTTGGAGGAGATTTTACCATTTGCTCAGTTTTCTGCCTGCGACGTTCCCCTTTGCCTTCCCTCCTGTCCTGCTTCTCTTTGTTCACTTACCTCACTGCATCCCCACTGTCATCCATCCAGTGGAAATTATCTACCTCAGCTTGCTTCTTCCTGCTTTTTTTGCTTCCACTACTGTCAAATTACAGCTCACCCTCCCTTCTCTCCTTTCTATTCTTTCCTCATTTTTATATTACCAGCCTCACTTACCTGCTTCTCCATGCCCTCTCCTTCCAGCCTTATTACTGATTCCTGCATGTCCGTGGCTCAGCCACTTGCCGTGTGTGCTCCCAACCTTTCCGCCTGCTGAAAGCTGGAGCTCGGGATCCCACGGAGGAGCTCAGTTTTTTGTAAGATCCAGTCCCTAAGAACTAATTTCCATCCCACTATCAAAATTATAATGAAGTTCCAGCTATCTTCTCTTCCTCTTTGCAGCAGAAAGCGCTGTGCCAAGCAATGCTGTATCTTGGTACTTCTAGAAGAGGCATTTAAACCCGTATTCCAACCGTCTCTGCAGAGCTCTGCCTCTTCTGAAAGATTTTGTGGCCTTTCTTGGTTTTGCACTATTTTATTTCCACCACGAATGTTTGGATCTGTGAAGTTTGGCGTTCAAAGCCTTGCAGGGAGGAATGTGCCCTTAGTCAAGCTCTGTCTGATTGACTGGTCCCCTTCTCCAGCCTTTCAACCTCATCCCATCCTTAGTGCCTTCTTCCCACTGCCCTTGCACCCAGGTTTCCCTTCCAGTGAGAAGGGATGGGGATGGCCCTTGAGCTCACCCCATGCCTCAGAAATGACAATGCCTGCAGGCCCGGCGGAGCAGCCATGCCTGCGTGGTGACCATGTGACTTCAGGCTTTGGATTCCGGCTGAAGGCAAGTTCCTCACTCGCTGACAGTAGCTCCTTGGGAAGAGACATGTGGGAAGAGCTCCCACCGGGTGTCACTTAGGGTGACTGCCCCCCCACTTCCAACTCCTTTCGGCTCACCCAGCAGACAGGGTATGTGCATGGCCAGGGAGGTGGGATGCTCCCCTCTCCCCCATGCTGAAATTGGGAAGCGGATCCCGCTCCCCCAGAACCCCTGTGCTCTCCTACCTCACTCCTGCCCTTTCTCTGCCCCCTTCCTTCCCACCATGGGCAGCCGCTTGGAATAATCCCCTATGAAACCTCTTAATTCTAAGGAGCTATTTAGGGAGCTGTGCTCAAATCCCTCTGAAATCCTCTTTTTCCTGAGGGCTGCGAAAAATAAAATAAATGCCATTGCCCCCACCCTCTCCTACAGCAGCGGGGGCAGAGGGGGGCGGTGGGAAAGGCAGGATCGCTCAGCTGCCGCTCAAGTGCCGCTTCCCCCAGAGATGCGGATGCAATCCTCTCCCCTGGGAGAGGAGAGCTCTTCCTGCTGCCGTTCTCCCAGATGTGCTCCAACAGCTGGCCGCGCAGACATGTGTGCGACGTCCGCAAGAGGATGCTGATGCCGTGAGGCCCTAAGGCTTCGGCTGGCCGGCTGCCGCGTAGCTCGTAGCTTCTCCACAATGCTATTAAACGATGTGTTGGGCGCAGTTGTGCTGTGAGCCAGGGGGTGTGCTGAAAGCCGGCGGCATTCCGCATGAGTGACTTGTCCTTATCCCTCCCCTGTTCCAGGGGAATTCTCTCTGGACTTGGGGGACTCTCATTGCATTTGATGATGATGGCCAAATGGGGCGGGAGCTTGTGCCACTAAGGGGCATGCCCGCTGCGATTTTGCTTGTGTTGAGGGCTGCCGGCCCACCCAGAGTGATGGAGCTTGCAGCGAGCATGCTGCCTGCCTTCCTCAGGAGCTGAGTGCATGGCGCTCAGCACAGGGTGCCGAAACTGGTGGTGGAGGCCAGGCGGTGTGTCCCTACAGCATTGTTTTCATCTCCCGCTGTCTGATCCTCTCACTGTACAACTCCAGGTGTCGGTCAGAGTCCCTTGCCCGCTCACCCAGTCACCCCCCGAGCAGGGTCCAAGCCTCCTTCCTTCCCTCGAGCTTCCCATCGTCCCTGCTAGCAGTGTTTCTGCCTGGTGCGGGAAGCCAGTGCTGCTTCGTTGACGTAGAATCACAGGACAGTTTGGGTGGGAAGGGACCTTACAGACCATCCAGTTCCAACCCCCCTGCCATGGGCAGGGACACCTTCCACTAGACCAGGTTGCTCCAAGCCTCATCCAGCCTGGTCTTGGACACTTCCAGGGATGGGGCATCCACAGCTTCTCTGGGCAACCTGTTCCAATGCCTCTCTGTAATAAGGATGTCAGTTGTTCTCCTCTCCCCCACTGAAGCCCTCCGTAGCCTGGGTGGAGGGGAACGAGGGTGATGTGAAAGCAAAAGCCGCAGAGCTGTACACCCCATGGGCCTAGCAGCTTCCTTCCACTTTCTCCATCTTTAATAGTATGTTGAAGTGGTGCTTGTGGGCAGGGGTCCAGGCAGGCATCAGACCTGCTCAGAGCTGCGCAGTGGCGGTGACATTACCATCCTGGCCCTCAGGGTTTGTTCACCCCATCAGGAGCGAACCCTGGGGCTGGTGTCCCTCCTGCCAGAGCATTGGGTGCCAGGTGTAGGTCCTGGCATGTCCCCTCCTGTGCCCAGGGTGAGCATCAGGAGAGATGCCTGCAGGGCTGTGTGCTATTTCCCCTGGCTTTAGTGCTTGCCCCAGGTGTTAACCACTGGATAAAGCATTTTGAGCCCAAGGACTGTGCCCATGGGGGAGTCCCAGGTGGTGGCCCTGGGACAGACACACCGGTAGTGGCAGGGGACAGGGGTGGCATCCTGGTGTCCTCACCACAGTGCTGGCTGAGGCAGCACCGCCAAGAGCAGTGTGGGGCTGCTGCCAAGCACACGTCCATCATCCCCGTGATGCTGTCAGCTGGGAAGTGTCCGTGTCTGGAGACGCTCAGGAGAGGTTAGTGCTCCCCGCGCCAACACCTGACAGCCGTGACACTGATGGAGATGCCTCCCGACAGCCCGGCATGATGCTGCTGCGCTGCCAAGAAAACGGCACCAACCTTCATAAGAGCCCCGGGGTCAAGCCACAGCCACTCACGGGGTGGCATGTGTCCCCAGTGCAGCCCCTGGGGACCTGCAGCCCCATGTGGAGCGGCCATGGGCAGGTTCCTGGCCCTACACCACAGGAGCTTTCTCCAGGGGAACTGGGGGCATCCAGCTGTTTCTGCTTCCAGTCAAGGACACCCCACCCAGCAGGAAGGGACTTGTCCAAGTCACTGGTGTAAGGATAGCGTGGAGGGACCAGCCTCAGAGGGACCCACAGTCACAGCATGGGGCAGGTAACCTGCCGGGGGGGCAGGTGACCCCTCTCTGTGTAGCTGAGCACGGCCACCTGCCACCCCCTCGTCCGTGCATCCCCACCCTGGTACGTGCCAGAGCCGACTGACGTGCACTTAAAAACGACTCCTTGGTGGGGACGGAGAGGAGAGGCAGAGAGGGAGGAGTGGTTTTGGTGGGAGGGGGGCAACATCTCCCTCTGCCTCTCCCA
>NW_010270490.1:30950-31367 GCF_000690775.1 Eurypyga helias
AGGGGAACTTCAGGGTGACGCTCCTAGGGGAGCTTGGTGATGGAGCGGAGCAGCTGTCCCAGCCACCACCAGTGCTTGGGCAACCGAAGCTCGGCGGTGCCCTCCGGGCTCCGACAGCGGCTGTGTGGGCAGGGAGGAGGGGGGGGGCTGGCAGGGTGCTGTGCCCTGGCGCACACAGGGAGGTTGTTCCGTGGCCCCTTGGTACTGTGAATTGTGTCTGAGCGCTGGGCAGGTGCTGCTGTTGGGTTGTGCTGATGGATTTTCAGGGGTTCCAGGATGCTCTGAGCTTTGAAAACAAGGGGTCTCTTTCTTTGGAGCGGGAGGGCAAGCGTGTCTTAGCCATCACTGTTTAAATGGGCGCAAGCTGGGTGAGTGGCCAAGCATCGTCCCCCGGCAGCATCCCAACCGCTGCCCGGT
>NW_010270490.1:31839-32764 GCF_000690775.1 Eurypyga helias
GATGCCCCCCTCCCCGGCACCACCACTGACCCCAGCACGCTCCCCCAGCGCTGGGGACTCCTCTGCAGGTCTGAGTCCCCTGAGACACACGGGCTGCTGCCAGTCCCCTGCGGCAGCACCCGCTCCTGGGATGCCGAGCGCCAAATTGCACCAGCCCACAGCATCCCACGGCCCCTTGAGGCTCCCGCCCCGTGTTGCCAGCAGTGTCCGCCTGGCAAGGCACCGGGATCTTTCCCCTTTTGCACTTTTCCCTGCTGCTCCTTCCTCCCTCCATCTTCGTGACAGACCTGTGCGGTATGTTAGCAAACGGCTGTTTTTTCGCTGGCATATCTGCTGCCTTTCCCTCTGCTAATTATTACAGCAGGGCCTCTTCTAGGGCAAGCTGACAGATGGCCGGGGTTTTATCTTTGAACAAGCTATTTAACAAGGGCTCCTGCTTTTCCCTTGCACATTTCTTTCCTGGCTGCATGTCCTGAGCTGCTGGATGGGTTGTCCTTTTCACTAGGGATGCCAGAAGATGTGAGCTGAGGCTGAAGGTGGAGGTCAGATCCCAAGGGATGGGGTTTTTTCTTTCCCTTTAGAAAGGGAAGATAATCCTGCGTGAGCAGCGCTCTCCCTCCCTACAGAAAGACTGTAGAACCGGTCCCCGGAAGGAGGTTGGAAGGGCTGTGTCAAATGCCGGGACCTGTGGGGCAGATCCTAAGTGTGCAGAAAGCTGATGTAAGTGCCGAAATCCGCACCCTGCCGGCTCACGCCAGCTGGAATCCTGCTGGCAGGGACTGGCCTGTGCTCTGGTCACACTGCCATCGGCTTCGTGGCTTTGCTGTGGCTCACTGGGTGCAGAGGAGGTAATTCCTTTTGTCGGTGGGGGGGTCACAGGCTGTGACTGGGACGACAGGGAGAGCCAGCAGTGTCAGGGGTCGGC
>NW_010270490.1:32841-39837 GCF_000690775.1 Eurypyga helias
GGGCCATTGTACTTGAAAGCCACGTGGGATCTTGTCCTTACCGGGGCAGGAGCAGCTTTCAAGCGATGGGGAGCTGAGTGGGACACACAGCTCATGCAGCTAGCATGTGGGGTGGGGTGGGGAGGGCTCTCTGCACCCACTTGCCTGATGGACACACCAGGTTTTGTTTCAGAATGCCCCGCTGTTGCTGTCTCCCGGGCTCCGAAGGGGATGCCCAAACCCTCCTGGAGCTGATCCAGGAGTAAGGGGAAGGCTTCCCTTTGCATGAGAGCAAAGACCAGGGAAAAGGTAGGCAGCTTGGGGTACCAGCCGCTCTGTGGGAATGCCTCAGTGGAGCCACCAGCACCAGGCACTGTTTTCTCTGGTTTTACTGGGATTTCTCCTTCCTAAAGAGTTTTGAAAGCCAAGTCCCCGGCTCGGGGACTCAGTAACATGGGCACCGAGGTGTTTGGTGTTGGCACCTGCCTTAGTGAGAGCGTGAGCATGGGTCTGGACTCCGTGCACGGCAGGGCTGTGGCACCGCTCCCTGTTTTGGTTTCCCCTACCATTATTCCCCCTGCCTAGGAAGCTGAAGAGGGTTTTGGCAGCTTTTCTTGCCTTTTAGTTGGATGGTTACAACCATTGTAGCATCAGTTGTCCCATGTCCCCTATGCCTGCTGGATTTGCTTGTCATGGTGGGGAAGGGCCCTGCTCGTAGTGTCCCAGGAGGGGTGGTGTCCAGCTACTGGCCATCAGAGCCTGGCGGGCAGCCCCCCGTGCTGTGCCCTGCCTGCCTCAGCCAGGACTAGCTCTTCTGGGCTTAGCCGGAGCCAGCAGTGAGATGTCTGCTCAGAAAATATGGATTTGTGTTTTCCTACAGGGAACACATTGTCCTCCACCTGTGCTGCCCAAATACTTGTTCCAAGTTTTTTTATGATATATAATGAATAGCTCGTTTCAGTAAGGGGGTGAGAGGGGGAAGGGGGAAGCGCTAGCCCTGTCACAGGCAGCAGAGGGAGGGTGCAGCGAGACGGTGGCTGTGGGAGAAGTGAGCATCCCCGTACCACGGGGCATGATTCCAGGCTGCGCATCCTGCGGTACCCGCTGCCAGCACGGAGCCCTGCGAAGCCATCGCCTCATCAGCAGGCGTTGCCCTGGGCTGACATGGCTCTTTCCCAGTGCGAGGGTGCAGGCGGCTTTAGCACCCTTTGGGTGGACACCGGTTGGCAGCGGGGTGCGGGAGGAGGCTGGCCCGTCATCTCTGGTTCAGCGTTAGGAAATTCATGAGAGTAGCAAAGAGGGGCCACAGGCTCAGGGGCAATCGCTCCTCTTGCTGGCAGGGTGCGAGCCCTGTTCGATCAGCAAGTCCATGAGCCATCAGCATGAGGCTTCTGAGATGAAGAGATGAAACATCCTGAAAAAATTAAACCTTCCGTACCGGGAGGAAACAGGGTGGCACATAGAGAATATCAGGATGGGCATGTTTCTCTGTCAGACACTTAGAGTGGTCTTGCTGCTACAGCCTTGGCCCTACAGTCCTGTGGATGAAGAGCCTTCCCTCCTCCCGTCCATTTGTTTTTTTTTTTTTTAAATGAATTTGATCTTGTCTGGGAGACTCCACCCTTCATGAGGACGAAGGCTTAGGAAGACAGGACTCTTGTTTTCAAGCAGTCACTGATGACTGCCATACTGCCAGACCCCAAGGCTACAGCACGGGCGTTGCATTAAATGAGATCCTACATGCTTGAGAACAACCCCAGCTTGTGGATTGTATGGATTAAGACATAAAACACAGCCCCTCAGCCAGCTTTTAACCTTAGTTGCACTCAGTAGCCTGAAGAAAGGTGCTCTAAGACCACTCAAGTGTGACAGAGCTCCTAAACTGGTTAAATCCCACATCCCTGCTCACCAGCTGTCCTCGTCCTTGAGACACCTCCCTGTTTTCCACCACCGTTCTTAGGTCAGGCAGGAGTGTGCACGTGGCTTTGGGTTGCTAAACTGAGGGTCCGGGCAGTGACTTTACAGCAGCTGGGGATGATGGGAAAACCTGAACCTGGAACAGTCTTTCCAGAGTCCCCCAGGTGAGGTGGAAAGGGACCCGTCGCATCCCGCACACAACAGTGACATCGCAGGCACCGTTCCTGGTAAGGGACTGGGACACGGGAACGTCGGGGTCACGGCAACCTTCCTGCCACCACACTGCTGCTGGAGGGCTCCACTCCTCGCCGGGCCTTGGGATGGGAGCCTGACCCCAAGGACAACCCTGGAGAGGCAGGCTGGTAGTGGTGTGTTCCGTAGCCTGTCTTCTGCATCTTGCTTCGCAGGGGGTGGGTGGAACCCATTTAGAGCAAAGCACCAGAGGGATGTGCTCAAAGTCCATCTTGGAAGTGTCAGAGAAAAACTGCAGCTCAAAAGTCTCTGTGGAAAAGAGCAGCGTATTTTGTTCAACTCTGAATGCACTGTATGTATGCGATTGCCCATCACATACACCCCATCGATGTAACAGCGTACACATGCAGCGTGGCAGTTGGGGCATATGCTTTTTGGGCTCTCTCTCTTTGTACCAGCACTACCTATATGTGTCTACACAGTATTCACCCCAAAGGGACCTGCTGTCTTCTGCTTCGTATCTGCACATCCGAGCAAGTTAGGAGTATTTCACATATAGACAATCTGTTTTTATTGCTTTCATCTTTACAGCCAGGTGTGTGATCTAAACATCAGGCAGAAACCTCTCCAATAATCTCCTGTTTCAAAATCTCTTAGACTGTTTGGGATGGGCTGATTTTTAATATATCCGTGGCACACAAAAACATAGATGGAAGCCTCTGAAGCCCTGGGAAATTTCCTGTGTGTGTTCCAGAGGGACTTGCGTCCTCCCAGGTGTTTCACCATGGGCCAGAGGATCTAAGGGATTCCTTGAAGCCAGCAAAGAATTTGCAACCTATAGGCAGGGGTTTTTTAGCAGGTGCAATCTGAACCCAGCATCTATTCGACTGAGCTGCAAAGATGTAGGTTGCCTTCCCCATCCATCGCGGAGCGGAGCTTGCTTTGTGCGCACGTGTCTGATCATCTCTGTCATCGCTGTGCAGGACTTCATAAAGGTCAGTTTCATTAACCTCGGGGTTACGCTTTGTGTAAATATGCATGTGTATCTGATTAGCATGGGAAATGTCATTTTCCTTACGCGTCTCCCATCCGAATGTTAACGAAGCCTGAGCCTATGTAGCTTTGAGATGTGTGCCGCCATGGGAACTGCAGCCAGCACAGCTCAGGCAGTGCATGGATGCCTATGCCTGGCCTTTCCGTACAGCACGTGCAGCTGCATGGACAGCAGAGGTGCCTGCATGTCATCTGCCATATGGTCCTATACGTTATTCCTCTGCCATGCAGCCCTACCTGCTGGTAGACGGTGCCTGCGTTAGCGCGCGGCGTGCGCTGACGTCCCCGGGTGCGTGTTTCTCTGCGGGCAGCCGGTGTCCAGCACACACGTGGGCACACGCGGTTGGCGACGGCGCTCTGCGTTCCGCAGCATGCACACAACCCTTCCCAGAGGTGCGGAGCTGCACAGGGGTGAGCGTGGTCTCAGGGCTGGCTCCACTGCGTGCCAGCCAGCTGGAAAGGAAGGAGCTGTAGCTTGGAAGGGCATTGCCTTCCCTCCCAGCCCGTTTCCCTCTCTGCAGGGGTGAATTTCACATCGAGTTGCCATCTCTTGGGCATTATTTCTTCCTGGTTTTCTCTGGATCCGATCCTCAGAGGGCTGAGCATCGAGCTAGCTCCAGTTGATGGTGGTGGGCTGTCCCCGAGGCCAGCGGGAAGGCAGGATGCTCAGCACCCCTTGGGAGCACACCCGTGTTTCTCTGTCACCCGTGCACCTGTGCACGCCGCTGCGGCCCAGGGACATGGGAGGGAGGGGTGGGGAGGGACGGGGGCAAAGAAGACATTAGCGCACAAGTGACATATCTCAATATAATTTCTAAAACTCTATTAATTGAACAGATAAAATACCTCTGATCTATTTTTTTGTTATTTTGTTACAAAATAATAGCCATTTGGACTCTTTGCTAGGTGTGACCACACCGCTTTTCCCAAAGGAAGCTTTTCCCGGTGGTATTTACATCAGGAAACAGGTACAGACAGACAGGTGCTTTCAAAAGCCTACACACAGGTAACACTTCTCTTGTTAGATTTTTTTCTTTTTTTTTTAAAAAGACACATTCAGATGGGCTTGTGACTAGTGCTGAAGAGCTGCGTGACTTCAAAGCTGCTGTCCCGGGCATGGCTGTGAAAGAGCGGGCAGGACAAGGACAGCTCTAGCTCACGAAACACTGCTGGCAGTCCCTGGAGCCTCCGCTAGCACAGTGAGGCGGCCGGTGGAGCGGGAGATGGGGCAGCTTGCTCAGCAACTCGCATTTCAAAGCAGAGACTCTGCCAAGCAGCAGCTTCCTTGATGTAGGGCTCAGGTTTGTTTTGGAAACCTCACAAACACATGCAGAGAGTTGCAGGTTGAGCCTTCTGAAAAAGATGGAACAAAACTCCAGCTCCTACAGCTCAGAGGCCCTCAGGTACCTCCACATCTGGTGGTACTTTTTGTGAAGAAGTCCGGGTGGTGATGAAATTCTGACTGTGGACCATGCCCACACCTTTCATTTACAGGGAGGACAGAAAATACGAACAGTGGGATGCTGGGAAGGTCTTGCAGGAAGCATCAGGTGTTGCTACCAGGATGGCCCAGATTGTGGCATTAGAAGTACTACAGCAGAGGACAAACACTGCATTAAACCCAAACTGTTTGCACTAAGCTTGATGCTCCTGACACATTTTCTCATCCCTTTGCTACCTGATTAATTGCATTGGACCGGCACCAGCATGAGAATCACGACGGAGCCTGTTTGCATAGTGCAACTCCATAGATGTCAGCAACACCTTGTGCCCTTCCACCTTCCAGCAGAGCCACCTTGTTTGGCCACCGAGTACCTGACACTCGCTGCAGAATGCTCTTCATTGGGTTTCTCTTTTCTCTCTCCCCCCCTCCTTTTTTAATACAGAAGGACATGAATTCGGCAGCAAAAAGCCACTGGTTCGTTTGGGTCAGTCTAATCCCTGCAGCAGCTTCCTGCCTGATCCCACCGCCTGAAAGATTGTGCTAGGTTCACGATCAGAATCTCTGCTCCCAAGAGGATTTTTCTTCAAGCTGGTCTCTCCAGGTGAGCTGTGGTACACATTTTGTCCTTCATTAGGTTGTCACTGACACGCTTCTCCTAGCCTGCACCCTGTCAACGATCAGGCTGTGTGCCAGGGTGTCTGTGCACAGTACTACAGCCACACTGAGCCTGTGTGTCTCGCTTTTGTGTGGGAGGGCTGTGGGAGCAGACAATACAATAGATCAGATGAGGTGTAGACATGCTTTAAAGTGCTTGTCATCCTTCGAGACCAACCTTCAAAGGAAAAAAACATAACCTGTAATTTGAAGTGAAGTCCGAAGGGCTCAGCTACACAGAATTTAGAGTGAACTCTTCCACGACAACCTGGAATAGCGTGGTTTGGTGTCTTTCCAGCTAAACCTGATGGAAGATGTTGTAGCCATCAGGCTAAAAGGTAGCAAGGGTTATCTACGCTTGCTTCTCTGTCCAAAGCTCGAGGCCAGCATTAGCCTTTGCGAAGTCAGGGACGTGGAGCCGACTTGCCCTGAGAGACTGCGGTGCCTCAGGTACCTCGGCACTTGGTGAACTTGCTTCCGTCCGTCAGCCAACACAAAGAAGGGAGTCTCATGGAAGCTTCCCTATTTTTTTTTTTACATTCTTGTAGCTCTCTCAATCAATTATTAAAGCAGCAAACCTCTCTTGTAGGAACTTCATAGACATTGTTATAAATATTTTATCTAAAAAAACCATTTCATCAAGTACCTTAAGGTTTTTGTTGTTGTCTCTTCGTGTTAAATGTCAAGTAAAATCTAATTTATTTATTTTAACACACAGAGAGACCTTCAGTGGCTCATAGCACTCTGGGAAAAAAAAACGAATACCGCCACTCCTCTCAAACAGTAAATAATCACTGAGAAGGATGGGCAGTGCCAGTGCCTACCGGATCCTACCCCTTTCACCGCAGCGGCGACCAAAAATGCAATGGCAGCCACACACACTGCGCTGACTGGACAATGGCAGATGCCACACGTATCCTTTCCTAGGAAGCTATGGGCAGGTCACATGTTCAAGGCCAGGCTGGATGAGGCTTTGAGCAACCTGGTCTAGTGGAAGGTGTCCCTGCCCATGGCAGGGGGGTTGGAACTAGATGGTCTTTAAGGTCCCTTCCAACCCAAACCATTCTGTGATTCTGTGATGCTGCTGCCCTGGCTGGAGCCAGCAGCAGATCAGGCCAGCTGTGCCTCACAGCTGGCTGGAGGGTACAGGGCTGAGCCCTGGCTGGGGGTAAGGACCTCTCCTTGGGCCCAGCTTTGAGATGTGGAGCATACTCACTGCCCTGGGGGGCTGCCTAGAAGAAAGTTTCTGTGGTCTGGGGAGACTGGGCTTCTACTCAGGGTTTTCTTGCAATCTTTTCTGCCTCCTGCTTTCACGGCCCTCCCTGGGCTGTGTCTGTTGGCCCCTGGTCAGTGCATCTGCTGTTCTGTACGAAGGCAGCAGCCCACTCGTCCTGCCCCAGGTAGCCAAGCACACAGCTTAGGCAGAGCTGCTGGCGTACCTGGGTACATGGGTCAGGCTCGGGAGTAAGGGGGCCTGGAAGTGAGCAGGCTCCTGCCCTGGAGGGCTTCACCCCAGCCCCTGTCCGCTGCCCGAACCCCAGCTGGGCATATGCCCAGCTCAAATACATGAATTCTTTCATTCAACCATTTCAGCGGAGCCAGCAGACACCCCAAGAGCAAGAGGGGAGCCGGTTCCTGACGCACTGTGGTTTTTATCACTGGCAATAGCCCCAGAGATGAGCACACTGGCATAATCCCTAAGGAAACCGCTGCGTGGCTTTTACCCTACAAGGTAAAAAAGTTTCCTGCATCTGTCT